>NC_090405.1:46100509-46183009 GCF_036365525.1 Heterodontus francisci | reverse complement strand
CACTTCGAAAGAGTTCATTTTACTGCGTGACTACATCTCAATTTGACAGCAGGCAGTGGACTCAAAACAGACAAGAGAACTCTTCCCTGTGACTGCAATGTTTAATGGGTCATAATCCTCCAGTGGAGCAAACCAGCCCTCTCCAATAAAAGCAAAATACTGCAGATGCTGGAAATCTGAAATAAAAACAAGAAATGCAGGAAATACTCAGCAGGTCTGGCAGCATCTGTGGAGAGAGAAACAGAGTTAACGTTGCAGGTCAGTGACCCTTCTTCAGAACCTGCTCTCTCCAATACTTGGTACAGAAACAAAATGAAAACATTTCACATGATACCACCTGCATTAATATTACATTGATTACTAAGAATTACTGATCTATTAATCCTTTGGCCATTACTACCAATAAGGTAGAGGAATTAAAGATGATGACGACAACAACATCTTGTATTTATATAGCACCTTTAACGTAATAAAACGTCCCAAGATGCTTTACAAGAGCATTATAAAACTAAATATGACACCAAGCCAAAAAAGGAGACATTAGGTCAGATGACCATAAACTTGGTCAAAGAGTTAGGATTTAAGGAGTGTCTTAAAAGGTGGAGAGGGGTATGGAGGGGATTCCAGAACTTAGGGCCTCAGCAGCTGAGGGCGAGTCACCAATGGTGCAGCCATTAAAATCAGGGATGCACAAAAGACCAGAATTAGAGCAGCGTAGACATCTTGGAGGGTCGTGGCGCTGGAGGAGATTACAGAGATAGGGAGGGGCGAGGCCATGGAGGGATTTGAAAACAAGGATGAGAATTTTAAAATCAAGACGTTGCTTGGCCAGGGAAGTCCAGGAGACACATTGTTCATTTGTGCATACAATACATACTTGGAATACACCCATCCACGCACATTCTCACATGAACAGACGTACATGCCCAGACAGACACACACACGCACGCAAGCTTGAGACACTTATTTATCTTTTAAAAACGGGTGAAGGGACGCTAACAAGATTGAAAAAGTTAGGAAAGCAGATGAGGTGAATTAAGAAAACTGTGCATTGCTAGAGGAAGGGAGGTTGAGCAGATTATGAACTTCCATAGTTTTGAGGACCCAAGCAGGAGACAATACAATTAAATATGGTTTCAAAACAGTGAGAATGTAGAGAGGAGGAACAGCATTCGGATAGGAAATTGGAAAAACTAAGCTGCTTAATGAAAATTACCACCAACCTAATCTAAAGCGGACTCCTAAAAACTGTTGACTTCCCATCCTTTCTGTTCCAGTTTACAATAAATCCCACACCCACATAAACTATTATAGCAATATCTACAGTACTGTATTACTGCCTGCTGAGTTATGTTGAAATGATTGCGGGTACATATTTCAGGGAAAGACGGTTAATGTATTGGCCCCCACAACACTTCCTGTCATGCGGTACTCATACACACTGGACCTGCAACAACAGATTTCAATGGTCTAGGGATCTCTTCAGGTGGAAATATGAAACACGGCAGGTTCGTGTGAAACATAAATGCCAGCATAGGCCAGTTGGGCCGAACGGCCTGTTTCTGCCCTGTTAATTCTCTGGAATGTAATTCTAAGTAATTATGACCACTGGCCAAATTCATTAGAAACTATTTTAGAGCTAATGAAAAGTCAGAAAAGGCGTTATGCATTATTGCTGACCTTTCTCCCTCATTGAAGTAATGTGGATTGGCTCTCTAGTTCTGTCAGCGCATTCAAGAGCCTCTACGTTCAGGTGTTCAAACTGTAATGGTTTATTTTGGAAGACTTCAGCTCTTTTTTGTGCCCATCTGTTCTGTTCAGCTGTTCTGCTTCACTCTCCAGTGAAAAAAAAACAGGGCAGCTAGGACTGCAGCGGTTCAAGAAGGCAGCTCACCGCCACCTTCTCAAGGGCAATTCGAGATGGGCAATAAATGCTGGCCTGGCCAGCGACACACACATCTCCGAATGAATTAAAAAAAAGCTTATACCAAGAACTTCTCCTGCTCATGCTCAATGCGAGTGACTGTAGGGAGAGCGCTATTGCAGCGCATGGCTCTTTGCCCACACCTCTTGTGATTTTTGAACAGCAGCCATGTTTACTGACATCCAATCACCAGCCTATTGTTCATTGTATACCAACAGTATACTTTATTGTATTCAGGTGGTGGGCATTAACTGGGGATTCACTTGTGCTCCTATATATAGGAGACAACTGAAACTGGTGTTTGGAGTTAGGAGGTGCATGCTTGTAATGTGTATCTCTGTAAATAAAAGCTTATAAAAAGGTAAAAGATTGGGCTCCAGTTCTACCATTCACCACCTGGCTTTCTGGAGTAGAACATCTACAGCAGCTGCTTTCTCATCTAGGTCCAAAATGCATAATTAACCCATACCAGCTGACTGCACGTAACAATCCAATGAACAGTGGCATCTGACAAGCGTGTGAAGAGGGCAGATCCAAGTGATCCAGTAAGCATTGGCTATTCCGAAGCTAGATGTAGCATGGCCAAAGCCAAAACAAAACTCAACCCCCACCCCCCCCCAAAATCATTCAACCCTAAAAAGGGTCTTAATTACTCCCAACCTCAGCAAAACAGTCGACTGCACTGATAGGCTTTCCACTATATCGACCACCCTGTCGCTTCCTGAGTGTGATTGCCAAATCCGTGCCAAACGACAACCAGTTATACATAGTATGCACCCTCACTGAGAAATGGGTTGCATCAATTTGTATAAAACCTAGCAGCCAGTAGAGAGAGAGAGAGAGAGAGAGAGAGAGAGAAACAGAGACAGTGACGAGGTTTTAATCCCACCCACCACAGAATGCATTGAAATCCAGCTTCCACAAAGGTGAAAGGTCAGTGCGCTAAACTCAATACACTATCCAGATCCCATGTTTGGTGCCTTGCCATCATTTGCTGGATCTTGTACTTCCTGACGTTTGGCCCACTTGTTGGCCATCGACAGCCACAAGCGCTGTAGGAAACCCATGCCACATAGCAACATAGCTTGGCACGTTGACCTCTGAACCATGCGCAAAATGTATGGCTGTTGACTTGGTACATACTTGTATCTCAGGAGATTAGAGTTCACTCGTCATTATTGTGAAACCTGGGGTGAGCCACAAAACCGCACAGAATTTGGAGGTGATGCAACTACTCACTGCTAACCAGAAGGCAGCTCCAATCGACCTGTTCAATTATATCTCCATCAGATAAAAACGGAGGAGTTCAGAGAAATCATGAAACTTGAGAATGCATCTTATGTTAAAAAAAACGTTTGTGCTAGTTAAAAGGTGTTGCTGGTGGGGATCGGGACCCTTTCCATCCATGCTTTGAATGGCAGCAAAATAAGAAGTCACTCAGAGGTCAGGTGTAGCACAGCCAAAGGCAGAGAAAGATCCTATCCATTCTGCCTCACCCACATGCTTCTGCCTCAACTTCGGAAGTGTCCCTACAAGACTAGAGTGACATTCACTAAAAATAGCAGAAATAAACACAGAAGACTATGTTGCTAGGGTGAGATGAAGTAGGGTTGGGGGAGGCTTATGTGGAGCATAAACACCAGCATAGACTGATTGGGCTGAATGGCCTGTTTCAGTGCTGTAAAATTCTATTAACCATCTTTAGGCCTGTCCTGTCTCAGAGAAATTACCAATCAGGGCTGTCGTTTTTGTGTTGCACGTTCATGTTTGCGAGGAACTAAATGGAGATTGCCCAAACTCATTTCACATTGGATCCTTACAGCCAGCAGACAGACAGAGGAAACCAGATTGGGCTGGATTTCAACTCAGGTTCTCAGGAGGGAAAGGCCAAGTGCCCAACTTGTTGTGCACTGCCGAGAGCAGTTTTTGGAACCTTTCCAAATGAGGAGGCAGAAGTACGGAGCGAGAAAGGCAGAGACAACATCGCTAGAAAACAGGACAGAGGGAAAGCTCAGACTCACCTCTCTTCTGCATGAAAACAAACAGATCATCCAAGAATTCTTTCCGTTTGGGGTCACTGTCCAGTTCATAAAGCTGTCAAAAATAGAAAGGGAAGCGTTGAAAGAGAGAACGGCAGAAACGGCAGGCACAATGTCAAAGGAACTGAGTCACAACAGCATTCCTAGAACTGATTTAGAGACGTGTACTCAGACGTTAGACTGTTTGCCAGTTTTGGAACAACATACCTGCTGCTTTCTTCAAAATAAGCAAGTTATCTTCACAAGATTTTTTTTGTCTGTAACAGAGCTCTGAATTTATAAAAATCCCTTTTTTTCAGTGAACTGGTGTATGCGCGCGCGTGTGTATTTCGATCTGTGTGTTTGTTTTATTCACACCAACATTATGAGTCATACAGAATTATGAGAAGATGAATGCCTGCATAGAGTCAGTAGCTCTATTTCCACCTGGGAATGCCCTGCCTTGTTACTTTGCCTGTTGTTTCACAGTGAGGATCACATTATTTTGACAAAATAGTCAACAGGAGGTCAACTTTTAATGGCCATTTCTAATACTATAATGATGACAGATCTTCCATGGCATTACTTGGACAAATCAGAGGATACTCTGTTTTATAAGGCAAGAAGTCTTCTTTGCCTCCAAAATGATAGTCTCCCCTTCCCCCCCACCTCCCTCAATGGCCTTCCTGAGCCACCAGATGTGGGCACGAGGCAGGACAGCCTGTTCTCAGTCCTTGGGAACCTCCTCGGTGCATCGCCGAGCTGCCCACAAGACCAACCAGAGATCACTGCCCATCTCATATTCCCCTCGACATAGTACATTCCACTCGTTAGTTATCCATAATGAGATATTGTGGGAGGGGGTAACTGAGTAAACTTGTCACTTGGTCCCCATTTGTTCTCAGTTTTACTCCCCCCTATCTCCATTTTTCCCTATTACATACAATTCCCTCAAGCAGAAAATAACCCTGCAATTCCCACCTCTTGCTCAGGGTTCGATTCGAGGCACCTGGAGCAGAGCAATGTGTCGGCATCAGATTTCCAAGCAGCTGTGGTTAGAATCATAGAAACTTACAGCACAGGAGGAGACCATTCAACCTGACATGCCGGTGCTGAGTCTTTGAAAGAACAGTTGTGCATAGTCCCATGTCCCATTTATGATCCGTCGCCCTGCAAGTTCCTCATACGGACATATGAATTAGGAGCAGGAGTAGGCCACTCGACCCCTCAAGCCTGCTCCGCCATTCAATAAGTTCATGGTTGAACTGATTACTACACGTTTCCACCTACCCCCGATAATCTTCCACCCCCTTACTTATCAAGAATCTATCTACCTCTGCCTTAAAAATATTCAAAGACTTTGCTTCCACTGCCTTTTGAGGAAGAGAATTCCAAAGACTCACGACCCTCAGAGAAACAATTTCTCCTCATCTCTGTGTTAAATGGGGGACCCCTTATTTTTAAACAGTGACCCCTAGTTCTAGATTCTCCCACAAGGGGAAACATCCTTTCCACATCCACCCTGTCAAGACCCTTCAGCATCTTATATGTTTCAATCAAGTCGCCTCTTACTCTTCTAAATTCCAGCGGATACAAGCCTAGCCTGTCCAATCTTTCCTCGGAAGACAGCCCACCCATTCCAGGTATTAGTCTAGCAAACCTTCTCTGTAACTGTCCAACTCCCTTTTAAAATTATTTACGGAATCAACTTCCATCACCTTTTCAGCTGGAGCATTCCCAATCCGGAGGGCTCCCAACTAATCCATTATTAAAACATATTCAGTATTCAAAAATGAAATATCAATAGTTATAAGTTAAGGTGACTAATGGAAGAAGTTGTTTGGCCTATCAAATTATTTTCAGTTCACCCCATCCAGGCACAGCACTGGGCTCGTTCTGGTCATCTATTCTCCAATTCTGGCCTCTTGAGCATCGCTGGTTCCACTCGATACACGTTTGCAGCCGTGCCTTCAGCTGCTAAGGCACTAAGCTCTGGAATTCCCTCCCTATGCCTCTCTCTGCTCCTTAAAACCTAACTCTTAGACCAAACTGGGGTCATTTTCCCTAATGTCTGCTTACGTGGCTCTGTGTCAAGGGGTGACATAAACGCAAGTTTTGTTGCAAGCTCTGACTGTATTCTACAAATTAAGTGCGAGGCACGAGACACAACACTGACGATCCAATAAGTTTCAGACATAGTAGCAATGCCTCCCCAAATGAGTTTATTGAGTGAGGAACTGGGCCACACAGACCAGACCATGTTTGATCATTCACCTGTGCTGAGCTACTGACAAGTAGCTGCTTCGATTAGCTTCACAGCTGCTGGGTCAGGCATTATTTTTTCCTTCTCACCTGCCCCTTTTGCCTTTTGGAGGAAAAACCTTGCATTGATACAGCATCATTCACACCCTCGGGATCCTAAAGTGGTTCACAGCCAGCGATTTACTTTCCAAGTGCATTCACTGTTGTTATGGAGGTGAAACACTGCAGTCTATTTGCAAACAACATGGTCCGACAAACAGGAATGAGATCAATGGCACGATAGACTGTTTCTGGTGGTGTTGGTTGAGGCCCAATACACCAGAGAACCCTTCCTGCTCTTCTTGAGTAGTGTCATGGGATCTTTTACGTCCACCAGCACAGGCAGACGGGGCCTGCTTTAATGTGTTATCCAACTTGCGGCACTCACTCCCGCCTGGAGTTGCGGAGCAGTTTCCCAGGAAACACAGTTGATGCCAAGCCAGTAAATCCCTTCAAACAGGTGCTGGATAAATACCTGCAGGGAGGATATCCTCGGTGTGCTTACGTATAACAAAACTGTCAATGTAAACACTATGGAGGGTCAGTCGTTACTTACCCAGAATGTTCCTTCAGATTAAATGGGTGAGCTAGAGTACGATCAACTGGATTGTACACAGGCTGTGGAAGCAGAGGCCTGATGGGACAGACTACCTTTCCTGGAACAAAGGGCCTAATTTACATCTGTGAGATGCCTCAAAGTGACTCATAGAAGGTTTACAGCACAGAAAGAGGCCACTTGGCCCATCATGTCTGTGCCAGCCAAAAAACGTTCCACCCATTCTAATCCCACCTTCCAGCATTTGGTCCGTAGCCCTGCAGCTTATGGCACTTGAGGTGCAGATCTAGAATTCTTTTGAATGAGTTGAGGGTTTCTACCCTTTCAGGCAGTGAGTTCCAGACCCCCACCACTCTCTGGGTGAGAAAAACTTTTCCTCATCTCCCCTCTAATCTTTCTACTAATCACTTTAAATCTATGCCCCCTCGTCACTGACCTCTCTGCTAAGGTGAATAGACCCTTCACCTCCACTATATCCAGGCCCCTCAAAATTTCATACATTTCTATCAGATCTCCCCTCAGCCTTCTCTGTTCCAAGGAGAACAACCCCAGCCTATCCAATCTTTCCTCATAGCTGCATTTTTCCAGTCCTGTTAACATCCTCGTAAATCTCCTCTGTACCCTCTCTCGTGCAATTACATCCTTTCTGTAATGAGGTGACCAGAACTGCACACAGTACTCAAGTTGTGGCCTAACCAATGATTTATACAGTTCCTGCATAACCTCCTTGCTCTTATATTCTATACCTCGGCTAATAAAGGAAAGGATTCCATATGCCTTCTTAACCACCTTATCGACCTGTCCTGCTACCTTCAGGGATCTGTGGACATTCACTCCAAGGTCCCTCACTTCCTCTACACCTCTCAATATTTTCTCATTAGTTGTGTATTCCTTTGCCTTGTTTGACCGCCCCAAATGCATCACCTCACACTTCTCCAGGTTGAATTCCATTTGTCACTTTTCTGCCCATCTGACCAGACTTTCCTGCAGCCTACAGCTGTCCTCCTCACTATCTACCACACGGCCAATCTTTGTGCTAAAATTACAACAAATAATTTCTGAAGTAATTTGGTAGATCTTGAGTTTAGAAGAGGGTGTTTGGGAGACAGAAGGTTCATTGCAATTGTGATTAAGGTTTTTTAATTTCTCTGAGAATACCTGGATCAGCTCCTTCAGCGCATTAGTGTAGGTGAATGCATTCAATTTATTTAGCATTTTTTATGTTGGCAATTAAAGACATGGACTTGTTGAGGTACAAGCTCATAGGTAGCAACAGCCCTTCACCCTCTCGATCAACTGGCCATTCTTTATGCGAGCCTGACAATGGAAGGCACAATGGCTGGTCCAATCCTGTCCACTCCGCGCTCCCATCCCTGCGCTTTCCTGAAATTCAGCCGCTACCTGACTGCCCCACTCCCATCCTACCCATCCCCAGGCCATTTTGGTCGTGAAGTTGGCCAGCGCTAAGTTAATGAGACCCTGCTATTTGCTATACTACTTCTTGGGCAGCAGGTCTCCACCGAAGTCTGTCACACTTGCTAAGAATTGCTGGGGCCATTCAAAAATCCAATACAAGCGAGAAAGGGGTGGAAGACCAAAAATGAAACCTTGTTTTGAAAAAAAAGCTAATCTTTCATTTCATTCTTGTTGCACCAATACTGTGATGAGAAATGAGTAATAACATTAACCAACTGTGGCTGCATGCTACTCTGTTTCTGAGTAACTATGCTGAGTTCTGCTTAACCCTTTCAGTACTGGATAACACTAGCTGTCCCTGAATTGTTAGTATATACAGGAAACTCAACTTTTTTTTTTGTTGATTAAGAAGTGTCAGTGATGTGAACACCATTTTGACCCCAATTTTAGAACCAAGTGGTCAGACACAGAAAAAGCTTTTTGCCAAGAAAACTACCGGAGTTTTATAATTGCCACGTTGGATTTGATGCCCATTCCGAACCTTCAGGTTTTGGAAGAGGTCTTAAACTGATGACAAATTCACAGATCTAAGAAAACATGGAATCTACAGGAGGTTAAAGGAACTTGACTCAAGCCACTTAAAGACAGGAAGTTGGGGCACAGCCATCACCCGATCCGAATGATAGGAGCAGATAATATATTATATGACACCTCTACATGATGGTCCGATAAACAAGGGGGCCAGTGAATGGCAAACTTATAAAGAGTGGGAAAGAAACAAGATAAAGCAAGAAGGAAACTATTAGTTGACACCAAGCTTAATTTTTGAACAGCTTGAAAACTGCAGGGGGAAGGGAAGGGGGAAGATCTAAGAGGAATGAGGAAGAGGAGGAAGAAGCGGGGGGGGAAAGGAGGAAAGGGGCAAAAGCATGTTGAAGGTGTAAAAGTATTTCCCCTCCATGTGTGTTGCCCAATCTTCACTGAGCACCTCCCTGTAACAGCATAATGAGACTGGGAAAACCACATAGGAAGCAGAGTGGACAGGAGACCACCCACTATTAGTTTAGGAGCTCAAACCAGGGTAGGCCCCAACAGGTCTTTCCCAAACTGTATACATGAACACCTACCTGATTTTATATAGAGCAACTGTGACAAACCAGTTGGCTTGAACGATGTTCACAGCTTCATAGCCGCTACTCTTTTGAAATCTAAAATCAATATTACACCTACAATTTAGTGTTGTTTTGCATTATTGCATTTTGAAACTCACCACCGCATGGAGTAGTTGGGGCAAACAACAGATGCATTTAAGGGAAAGTCAGATAAACACATGAAGGAGAAAGGAATATGTTGATCGGGTTAGATGAAGTGGGGTGGGAGGAGGCTTGTGTGGGGCATAAACACTGGCATGGTCCAGTTGGGCCGAATGGCCCGTTTCTGTGCTCGAGACTCTATTTAATTCTATGTAATGTGCTGCTGTCATTCTACATCACTATGGACAATAAATGCTATGAAGTGTTTCCTTGGTGTAAAAAAAAACTCCATCTCTCAGATGACCATGGGTTGGATGGACAAACCCTTCTGCAATGTCCTGGAACCTGGTTGGTCCTGGGCAGCCAATCACACACAAATAATTCTGTCTTGTAATATTAAAAAAAGAAAAAAATTGCCAAAGAATATCGGGAAAGGACAAGTGAATGGAATGAAGTGGATAGCTCCATCAGGTGGGCTGGAGGCCAATGTTGCCATGCCAGCCCAAAGCTCGAGAACTTCGCTCCCAATCGTCCCCGCCTCTTTCGCCTGCTTTAATATTCTGCTTAAAACCTACCTCCCGAAGCAAGCTTTTGGTCCTAATGTCTCCTCTTTTGACGGAGTGTCAGTTTACACTCCTGCAAAGCACTTGGAGCATTTTATTACATTAAAAGTGCTAGATAAATGCAAGTTGTGGTACGCTTCAATGCAAAATGCTTAAAGGGATTTGGTCAACAAAGTCTCGTGCAAATAAGACCATGCAACAACATCCGCACGTCACTAGTCTCACACATTTAACATCTTTCACTTCACAGCAAAGTAAAAGGAAACCCTACAGACAGCATCCCCCATCTTCTCCAGCTAACAAAACCAAGTTATTTCACAAACAAGTCATTCCAAGGATGAGGTGGCAGCAGCTCTGTAAATCAAAGCTCTGCTACTTTAATTAAAGTCACAATATGTAAACTGTATTTCAACATCAGGCTGACTGGCTGTTTTACAAAGTGAAATTTCTGCTGATAAGAGACAAAAACAAAACATTCCCCATGCACAACTTCCGTTTCTGGAAAATCATTACTGACCCACTGAGGACAGGGCAGGGTGTGAGGTGGGGGGGGGGGGGGGGGGGGCGGGGGGTAGGGATATGGGGATATGGGGAGAGAGGGAAGGATTAGAGGATATAGTCTAAAAAAACGTTAGAGCCAGACTTTTCATGAGTGAAATTAGGGAACACTTCTTTGCACAAAGGGTGGTAGAAACTTGAAGCTCTCTTCTGCAAACGAGCATCAATTGTTAATTTTAAGTTGGAGATTGATAGATTTTTGTTAGCCAAAGGTATTAAGGGATGTGGGGTAAAGGTGGGTATATGGAGTTAGGTCACAGATGAGCCATGATCTCATTGAATGAGGGAAACAGACGTCAGGGGCTAAATGGCCAACTCTAGTTCCGATGACGGGAGAGTGCAAAGGAGGGGAGGGGGAGGAAATGGAAGGAGGGGAAAGGGGGGAGGAAGGGGAAAGGGGGGAGGAAAGGGAAGGTGGGGGTAAAGGGAAGGAGGGGAAAGGGGGTAAAGGAAGGAGAGGAGAGAGAAAATAAAGGAGGGGAAGAGAGGAAAGAGTGAGTGAGAGTTTCTGCGTCAGCCCTGAAGTGAGTGCAAAGTAGACGATTTCCCCGGCCACTCACCATCAGTCTTCTCCTTGGCTCCCACTTTACGTCAATATCCCTGCGTGACATGGGACTATTTCAGACATTTAACCTTGGCGCCTGGCTTCAGTGCAGGCGCATTGCGGGTTCGTGGTCTCGAGAGCCCCTGGTTACGCAAATTTGAGTGGAATGCAGTCAAACGCAGGCGTAGACTTGAGGTGAGGAGTCAAGTTGTGGTAGCTAATAGATCAATATGGGCTAAGCACAGCACCCAGACAGGGCAGGAGCCTGCTGACTCAATATCAAGATTAGATGGCCATCCCACCCAGAGAAAGAGAGAAAAGGAAACAATAGAAAAAGTCCGACCTTTGCGAAGTCTTTGGCAGCCTCCCTTGCTCGTCCACCATCAGCATCATCATTCCAGGCCAGACTCCCATTCTGAGCGTAAAAAAAGGGAAAGAAAGAATAAGAGGTAAAGATGGAGAAAAAAATAAGGAAGACAGTTCTATGTATTGCTGGCCTGGATTATGCATGGATAGCTGAGGCAATATTGAGTGTAGATATGTGAAATTGCGCCTCCCCCCCCCCCAACACGTTCCAATTCCAGAAGTAGGTTAGATCAGCATTCTGCAGTCCGCTCTGCTCTTATCGAGCAGCCTTTTCTTTTATTCTTTGCGCTAATTTCCACTCCTTTCCCCTCCTGTGGCTGCTGACTCCTTGTTGGGGTACATTGAAATGCTTGCACGGCAATACAGACTGTAGCTTTTAATGAAAGCAGCTCACTTCCACTTTCTTAAGGGCAATGGGATGGACAATAAATGCTGGCCTTACCAGCGACGCCCACATCCTGAGAATGAACAGAAAAAAAATCCCAATTTGCCAGCTCATGCTTATATACAAATCGAACACACAGCAAGAGCAGCCTGCTCTCCAAGTTGTGTTTTACAGTCATTTAAGGAAGGATGTAAACGCGTTGGAAGCAGTTCAGAGAAGGTTTACTAGACTAATACCTGGAATGGGCGGGTTGTCTTATGAGAATGGTTGGACAGGCTAGGCTTGTATCCACTGGAGTTTAGGAGAGTAAGAGGTGACTTGATTGAAACATACAAGATCTGGAGGGGTCTTGACAGGGTGGATGTGGAAAGGATGTTTCCCCTTGTGGGAGAATCTAGAACTAAGGGTCACTGTTTAAAAATAAGGGGTCGCCCATTTAAGACAGAGGTGAGGAGAAATTCTCTCAGAGGGTTGAGAGTCATTGGAACTCTCTTCTTCAAAATGCAGTGGATGCAGAGTCTTTGAATATTTTTAAGGCAGAGGTAGATAGATTCTTGATTAGCAAGGGGGTGAAAGGTCATCGGGGTAGGCGGGAACATGGAGATGAGGTTACAATCAGACCAGCCATGATCTTATTGAATGGCAGAGCAGGCTTGAGGGGTCGAGTGGCCTACTCCTGCTCCGAATTCACATGTTCGTATTTTGATATGCAAAATCAAAAGAAGGCAGAAGAGTCAGCACAAGCACCAACTGCCCTGAGCTGGAGAGTGAAGGCCCAACCCTTCCCAAAAAATTACAACACACTTTCACTGCAGCTCTTTACGATAAAGGCCACACCTATTATTTGAAAACAAGACTCCTCAGGCTTGATAAACATGACAGGATATTAGGCTGAAACCACATTTGGAGTGCTAGGCCAAAGCCAAGTTTGAACGTTAGGCCTAAACCCCATGTGAGTTTAATAATTAGAGACACAGCAACATGGAATTTTTTTTTATTTATTTGCTTCCACTACGGTTTCTACACATCGGATGTCAATGTCAGCAAGTGGTTCAGAGTTGGGATGCCATGTGTCACTGTGGAGATTCTAGTCTGGAAATCACACTGTAGGACATTATCCAGTCACTTAACACATTCACATAAATTCCTTTGCCTGCTACTTAAATGGAGGCACTAATCCATCAGGTTACGTGTTATGTGACTGGTCATTGGTATCACATTAACATAGTGGACTGAGGATTTTTGTTACAGACACACAAAGTGATTATACAGCACAGTGCGCAAGTACCAGTCAAAGACAAGACGAGAGCAGTTTTCCTTTCCAATTGTCCCCGCTTGTCAGTTTAATGTTTAAAATTTTTTTTAAAAATGGAGTTCAGTGCGTATCATTTTTAGTTAGGGTCACAGGATGGGCTAGAGGCCATCGAGGGATTAAATTTGTGCTGCGTTTTGCACACTCCTTACTTGGGTGTCACCATTGTGTAATGCACAGTCACACCTGAAGCTGCACACATCTAACACTAGATAAAGCTGCACAAGCTCCCTGTACCAACCCCCCCCCACCCTGTTGCTAACGCAAGAAGGGAAATTCACTTTACCCTGTCTTTCCATGGTCGTAAAATAAAACTCAACTCAAAAACGGTTTACGCCACCAGTGCACAGATATCATGCAAGGTGCAGGATTGGAGCTGGCCCGTGCTGAGGTTCAGCTTCACCACTGCCGTGGTCAGGCTCAGCTGCGATGCTTTACACGGGCAAAAATAGCCAGAGATAATTTTCGGTTTTTATTTCAAATTTGGAAGGTCAGAGATGAATCTGCTAGTTTGCGCGTTAACACTGCAAAATCATGAAGGACCAAAAAAAAAGGATATGACTTTGGTTACACACAATCATCTATTAATGGATGGGCAACGCCCTACTACCCCCTCTGCACTTCTCCAAACCAACATCCACCTCCGCACAGATTTTTGAACAGCCCTTTCACAAAGAGAAAGACAAATAACATGCAGAATACAACAAACCAAAGGCAGCCTTTAAACTCCATTTCGCTGTCGGTCTTGAAAATAATTTTCCTGTTTGAGGCCGGACTGAGGCTCTATTGAGGCAAACCCTGGAGAGTCCTTGGAAAGGGGAGTCTTTCCTTTTCCACCCAGTCCAATATCAGCATCTATTTTAATGACACAAGCCATCACAGCATGAGGAATGTATTCTAGATTACCCTCAGCTCAATCCTACAGGAAAGCGACAGTTTGATCTGCGGTTTGCACTGAGATAGTGGAGTGCAGGGAGGCACCATCACCTCTTCTACAACTGTCCTTAGCAACCCCTGGGAGAGGGTGGTATAATCAGCTAGGGGTCCTGATCACTACCTAGTGCCTCCTACTGGAAGACACCAGTGTGCATAGGCTTCGCAGAAGAACAGGGTGAGGCCTGACTGCGGCACTACCCCATGTGTTTGACCAGCTCACCGGTGCTCGAGGCCCACGCGGCAAGAATGGTCATTTGAGCCACAGATCAGAAAGTACCCACGCCCCATGGAATTGTACCCCTGTCCATACCTTGGGGAAAGGAAGGGAGGAGGCATCAGGAGAATAAAAAGCCTAGAGATAAATAAGTCAAAGTGAGCCCCACCAAAACCCATCTAAAATGATTGGTCGTAGGTTTCAGTTATTCAACGGGTGTCAAAAAGCATTTACAGATGTACTGAGTGAGGGACGGCACTGAGGTTCAGTTACATGACCTCTGACCTGGGCAAGAGAGCATGCTTCCAACCAGTAGTCTGCGAGTATTGAATCCGCATGAATATTCTGCAGCAAAAAAAAAACTATTTGGTCTCCATCTTCAATACAACTTGCGTTCCAATAATCCCAGCTGTGTTTACACATTAGGAGTTTCTCGAACACGCAGTAGCTGTGCTAAGTTAGCTTTACCTGGCTCTGTGTGCAATTCCCCTCACCAACAGCAACTACCCATACTGTAGAATCGCTATATAGAGATCATTTAGCATTCAAATCCCAATTTCCAGATCCCTTTTGTATTACGGGTTTTAGCTGCGTATACTGACTAGTGTAAGTGTCATCTAGCAGCACTATCGTCTCACCAGCCAGAAATCAGGGGTTCACTCCCAGATGTCATAGCGTCATCCAGGCGGACGCTTCAGTGCAGTACCGAGGGAGAGCTACACAGTCAAGGGGTGACATTCTTCAGATGAAACTGTACTGCTTGTTCCAGTGCCGAAGGTGAAAGTTAAAGATTCCACGCTAACCTTGTCAAAAGAGCACAGCGCTCTACAGGTATTCCAAACAAACGCTGCCAAAACGGTAGGAACTGTTCATTTATCTCACGACTGTTTGTATTACCTTGACTACGCTGTCGGCGGTGCCGTCTTTGGGGTGAGACATTAATCTGAGGCCCCATCTTTGCTCTTGGGTGGATGTAAAAGATCCCACAGCACTACTTCGAAGAAGAGTAGGGGATTTATCCCAGTATCCAGGGCCAATATTTATCTCTCAATCAACATTACAAAAACAGATTATATGGTCATGATCACACATTGCTGTTTGGGGGATTTTGCTGTGTGCAAATTGGCTGCCACATTTCGTCCATGACAGCAGTGAATCCACTTCTAAAGTACCTCATTGGCTGGAACGCGCTTTGGGACGTCCTGAGGTTGCGAAAGGTGCTACAAAAATGCAGGTCTTTCTTCACATAGAGTGGCTGCTGCATTAGGCTTAAAACCACCAACCACTGCACTTCACACAAATCAATCTCGAGATGTGACGTGGCGTTCGCCAAGTGCAAGTCTTCCCTCACTGATTGGCTTCCTGTTGGTGTTTTGTAGATGAAAAGCTACATGTGATCTCTGCAGGTCTCCTCCTTCAAAACAGCTGTATACTTCAAAACAAGACTACAAAGACACTCCGTCATTGAGGCATGAACTCACCAGCTCTGTACAGCCAATCCCCCAGGTCCGTCTGCTCAGCTTTGACCATTCTTTCACCCTATTTCTGAATAAGTTTATCCACGGAATAAACCTTGGAACAGATTTTACTCATGAATGAACTGGCAACACAGCGAGGATCATGGGAGACCTGGGTGAATCATGGGTGCCTATCTTTCTACTGCAGTGCATGGTTCTTTGGGCTGTTTGCCACAGTAATCCCTCTGCCACATCCGACTGTAGACTCGGAGGTGAATCCCTCACATCTGACAGTGCCCTGAACTGGACTTGGAGGGCTGGATTTTGTGCTGGAGGCAGCACTTCTGGCACTGGGCCAAAAAGGTGGGGGAACCCCCCCCCCATCTCTGCCTTTTTACACCCCCACCACTCTAGAAGCGATCCACCAGTCTTTTTAAATCAAAGAATCACAAGCCAGGATCCCAGTCCCTTTAAAGTCTGGGATCCTGACTCAGAACTGGCAGCTCAGCAGTATCAGCAGCGCCACTGGGAGTGGTGACCACTGCCAGTATTGCAGAGTCACTGGACTCAGGCCCAGCACTGGAACCCAAGACAAGAAGTAGGTGAGGCGGGGTTGGTAGGGCCAGTCCAGAAGGCCCCGGTGAGGGGGTACTGGGGGGTGATCATGCAGTCCAGGGGAAGGTAGGGGAGTCCGGGAGGTTAATGTTGTTCCTGGTGGGGGTGCTCGGTGGGTCACAGATTGCTCGCGGAGGAGGGACCCTCCTCCTCCCCCCCAGCAAGCCCGCAAGGAAGGCGCCTCATGCTGCAAAGTGTCCTCCCCATGTGGCAGAGGCTCCCCCGCCACTGCTAAGATCCCAGCGGCGGTGGGAAGAGGCCCTTAATTGGCTGTTAATATGCCACTTAAGGGGCTCAATTGGCCTCTGGGTGAGAAGGTAGATGTTGGCCCATCTAATCCCCAGGGAAGATCGCTTGGCGACGAGCCCGCCACCCCGCCGCACTCTTCCCCCCCCTCCGACCAACCTCACCCCACCTCCGACCATGCTTCAGGGAGCCACACAAAATCCAGCCGAGTGTGGCACCAAAGGCAATATTGAACTTGTGACTCCATCCGATTACCCGCACAACAACCTCAATCAGGGCTAGTGGTGCAACAATCCCAAGGCACTTCACAGGAGTGTTCTCGAACAAAAACTGGCATCGAGCCACAGAAGGAGATGTGAGGACAGGGTGACCAAAAGGTCAACGAGGAAGACTTAACGAGGAAGACTTTTCAGGGACGTCTAAAGAGGTGCAGAGGTTTAGGGAGGGAATTCCACAGTTCGGGCCTCGGTGGCTAAAGGCACAGCCACCAGTGATGGGGCGACCAAGTGAAAGGTGTGGAGGAGGACGGAGTTGGAAGAGCACAGAGACTGTGCAGGTCCATTGTAAATAAAAGAGACAGGGTGAAGTGCTTACAGCTAACAGGTCTGAGCTCGATTCATAGAATTGTGCCTGTGATGGCTCTTTGAAAGAACTATCCAATTAGTCCCACTCCCCTCCCGTTTCCCCATAGCCCTGTAAGTGTTTTTTCCCCTTCAAGTATTTATCTAATTCTCTTCTGAAAGTTACTGCTGAATCTGCTTCCACCGCCCTTTCAGGCAGCGCGTTCCAGATCACAACATCTTGCTGGGTAAAAAAAGAATGGTCTCCTTGAGTCATCTCCTGGCCTTGTTTAAGAAGACGTTGGACACTGAAGGGAGGAGCAAGGTTCTTCCTGAATGGTGGATGGGCCTCTCGGCCCTGTATCTACCACGAGTTCTGAGGACGAGTGTGTCTGTCTGTCTGTGTGTGTCTGTGTCTGTGTCTGTGTGTGTGTGTGTGTGTGTGTGTGTGTGTACGACATCCAGTATAATCACCACACCAGACTGAGAAAATAACCACACTCATAATAAGCCGTGACTTTCCTTGAAGCTCAGATTGGCCACCAGACCAGGAATACACTTGACATGATCTAATCTTATCTAAAACGGACCTTGTGCTGACAGTGAAGAGGTCGATGAGCACAATCTTAGGGCAAACCTAATCAATACATTATCAAACATTAGGGCGGCACAGTGGTTAGCACCGCAGCCTCACAGCTGCAGCGACCCGGGTTCAGTTCTGGGTACTGCCTGTGTGGAGTTTGCAAGTTCTCCCTGTGTCTGCGTGGGTATCCTCCGGGTGCTCCGGTTTCCTCCCACATGCCAAAGACTTGCTGGTTGATGGGTAAATTGGCCATTATAAATTGCCCCTAGTATAGGTAGGTGGTAGGGAAATATAGGGGACAGGTGGGGATGTGGTAGGAATATGGAATTAGTGTCTTTTGGGCCTCCTTATCTCGAGAGACAATGGATACGCGCCTGGAGGTGGTCAGTGGTTTGTGAAGCAGCGCCTGGAGTGGCTATAAAGGCCAATTCTGGAGTGACAGGCTCTTCCACAGGTGCTGCAGAGAAATTTGTTTGTCGGGGCTGTTGCACAGTTGGCTCTCCCCTTGCGCCTCTGTCTTTTTTCCTGCCAACTACTAAGTCTCTTCGACTCGCCACAATTTAGCCCTGTCTTTATGGTTGCCCGCCAGCTCTGGCGAATGCTGGCAACTGACTCCCACGACTTGTGATCAATGTCACACGATTTCATGTCGCGTTTGCAGACGTCTTTATAGCAGAGACATGGACGGCCGGTGGGTCTGATACCAGTGGCGAGCTCGCTGTACAATGTGTCTTTGGGGATCCTGCCATCTTCCATGCGGCTCACATGGCCAAGCCATCTCAAGCGCCGCTGACTCAGTAGTGTGTATAAGCTGGGGGTGTTGGCCGCTTCAAGGACTTCTGTGTTGGAGATATAGTCCTGCCACCTGATGCCAAGTATTCTCCGAAGGCAGCGAAGATGGAATGAATTGAGACGTCGCTCTTGGCTGGCATACGTTGTCCAGGCCTCGCTGCCGTAGAGCAAGGTACTGAGTGTAGGATTAGTATAAATGGGTGGTTGATGGTCGGCACAGACTCGGTGGGCCGAAGGGCCTGTTTCAGTGCTGTATCTCTAAACTAAACTAAACAGACGGCAGATACACAGTGTTCGTTTTCACTTACTTGACATAGAACATCTGGCTCAGTGACGCCGAGGGGCCACGGGATCACTGGGCTTTGAGAGATCTTTCAGGTTACAATGCACTAAGTCGGCCAAATTGGTCGAGGAACTGGGCTTTCATAAAGGGGAACTCAACATCGTGTCCCCCCCACCCCCAACACGTTCTGAATCGTATTTAAATGAAATGGAAATCTAACCAATCTGGAAAGATTATAGGCTCCTTCGATGTGGAGCCCTCTTCATATTTTGGGGAGGAGACTTTTAAACTTTTATCACCCAGATGAGGCAGCTGTTGAGGGATTATGCTAGATCAGGGAAACTCTCCAGGGCTTGTAGAGGGAAGAATAAGGTTTAATCAGGGCCTGTAAATCCTGATCAATCTCTGGCATTTATTGTCCATCCTACGTTGCTTTTGCACAAATGAATGGCTTGTTAGCCCACGTCAGAGGGCAGTGAAAAGTCAACCATATTGGAGTGGGACAGGGGTCACACACAGGCCAGATCCTGGGTAAGGACGGAAAGTTTTCTTCCCTAAAGAATCGGAGGTGAACCAGTTAGGGTTTTCACAACAATCAGACAGGCCTCACGCCATCTTTCAACTTTCAGATTTCTTCAGTCAGATTTTCGAAGTGCCGCATTGGATCTGAACTCGCGCTCCCTGGACTAGCCCAGATCTCCAAATCACTAATTTGGCAAGATATCCGTTTGACTAAGTACATTAGTGTAAGGGACAGGAGGGAAGCCCATAGGACCAGGCGATCACAAGGTTTACTGTCTTTCAGAGAAAAGGAAAGGCAATTAATTAATTAATACTAACCAAGCCAGTAAACAGTGACATATAAATACAAGTCTTTCTTTCTCCTCTTGACTCCCGCCAGCATTTCTGCTTTTAGTATCTCGTAACCTGCTTTAGTGTTTGTCCATTCAGCTTCTGTTCCTGCTCCTGATGGGAGAGTTTCAGTGGCCTGCCTGCCGCTGTCGAATAGCTCGCCTATACTCAACATCTCTTCTTGCCCGTGGGAACTAGGGAGAGCTTGAAAAGGCCAAGAGAAACTCACTGCATGGCAGGTGGTTGCACCAAGCTTTGCAATGCCTCCCCCCCCCACCCACCCCCACTATAAATCACTTGCATCTTTATAACAGTAATTCAGAAATTGAGGGGTTGGGGGGAGCGGGGGAGGGGGAGAAAGAGTAGGATCTTGGCTAAGAATGGAGACAATGTAGTATTTGTTTGACGTGGTAAGTTGTGCTACTATTATTCATAGAATCGTGGAGCAGCACAGGAGGGGGGCATTCGGCCCATTGAGTGCATGCTGGCTCTTTCGAAGAGCAATCCAGTTAGTCCCACTCCCCGACTCTTTACTCACATCACTCAATATTTTCTCAGAGTATTTATCCAATTCCTCTTTCGAAGGTTATTACTGAATGTTTCCGCTCCCCGATCAGGTGGTGCATTTCAAATCCTCACCACTCACTGCATCTGAGTTTTTCCTCCTGTCGGCTCGAATTCTTTTGCCAATCACCTTAAATTCTGCACCCTCTGGTTATCGACCCTTCAGCCATTCGTTTACACAGTCTAAAACCTCCATGATTTGAAACACCTTCCCTGCTGATGGCTTGATTTTCCAATCAACACAAACCATCCCGTTGTGTGGTATCGCTCGGGTGGAGAGAGGAGGACTAGACTAGTCAACATAACAGCTGAAATGACAGCTTGGCCGCAAGTCAGAGCCAGTCCAGCTAACAAGGCCTCGCAGCTAATTCACTTTGAGGGAGGAGGATTTATTCGATCAAGTTAAAAAAAGATAAGTATTAGGATCAATGTTCCTGATTTCCACAAGTATCAACACTGCGAGGCTGGGTGTCAAGTGTTGGAAAATTAATCATCGTACTGTGAAGCGAAGGATCCAATGAGTTGGACTTTTAAAATACACACACACACACACACACACACACACACACACACGTGAGAAAGCGAAATGGTGAGCTCTTGTTAATCAGCAGTGTACTGTGAATTTTCAGAAGGAAGGTAGTTTGGTGAGTGATTAACCTCAGCAATCATTTGTAAATGCAACTGTTGCCTTTCACTGGGTCACGAGGGACGTCTTGTAATTGTATCACCGCACATAATTTGTCCTGGCAACGCCATTCATAAAAATTGCAGCGTCTGAAGGAATGTGCAGAATGCAGCCTTTTTAAGGCTCCTTAACAAGGCTGGAATTGCAGGATAATATGTCTGGTCACAGACATCACGTACCGTGGGCATGCAAGGAAAGCAAAGACACTCGGTTTCTTAATTACTCTTATAAAGGGCGGCATTGCAAAGCTTAGTGCCATGCCGTGAGTCTCTCTTGGCCTTTGCAAGCTCTCCCTAGCTCCCATGCACGAGGAGAGATGCTGAGTATTGGCGAGCTATTCGACAGCGGCAGGCAGGCCACTGAAACTCACACCCATCAGGAGGAGATGTCCATCTGGATGGACAAACACTAAAGCAGCTTACGAGATATTAAAAGGAGAAATGCTGGCGGGAGTCAAGAGGAAAAAGGAAGACTTGTATTTATATGTCACTGTTCATTGGCTTAGTTAGCACTCTGCTCTGGGTCAGAAGGTTGGGGTTTCAAGTCCCAGTCCGGAGATTTGAGTGCAAAATCCAGGCTGACACTCCAGTGCAGTACTGAAGGAGTGCTGCACTGTCAGAGGTGCTGTCATTTGGATCGAATGTTAAACCAAGGTCCCATCTGCTCCCTCAGTTGGACGTCGAAGATCCCATGACACTATTCAAAGAACAGCAGGTCAGTTCCTCCTGGTGTCCTGACCAATATTGATCACTCAGACATCTTCACAAAAACAGATTATCTGGTCATTATCTTGTTGCGGTTTTTGGGAGCTTGCTGTGTGCAAATTGGCTGCCTCCTTTCCTACATTACAACAGAGAATACAGGCGGAATTTCTTTAGAGGATCTTGAAGACCCGATGCCAGGCCCAAAAGTGGGAGGTGGGCAGTGGGACCCTGGGGCGGCATTTTATCGGTCGCAGCCAATTAACAAGGCCACTGTCCAATTGAGGATGGCAGCTTGTCCCCCAGAGTTGGCGGACCAATCATGAGGGCTGGCAGCTCAGCAGCCTCAGTGATGTCAATGCGAGCGCTGGCCAGTGCTCGAGGCCGCATCATCAAGGAGAGGGTGCCTCAATGCCAATGCATACCGGTGGCAGGGCCATGGGCACAAAAGCGGCCATTGCTGCCGGGTGTAGGGGGGCTTCCTCCGTGGGTCATGGAGCGCCCATCAAGGAGGGCCTCCATCGTGGGAATCCGCTGGCGGTGTCCCTACGTGTCCTCACACGGTGGTGGGCGCTCCCGCCATGCGCTAAATGCCTGTTGGGGGTGGGGGGGGGCAAAGGTTGCCCTTAATTGCCTTGATTAGCAGTTCAGCGGGTGGCTGCAGCAGGAAGGTTCCTGCTGCTGGCAATATGCCACGTTGGAGGGAAGACATCAGCCCCTGCCACATTGTTAGCCCTCCTGCCCATAGACAAAGGGCTGGGAAAATTCAGCCCTGCCCTTCCAAAAGTATTTCATTGGCTACAAAGCAATTGGGATGCCCTGAAGTTGTGAAAGGTACAAGAAAGAACATAAGAAATAGGAGCAGGAGTAGGCCATGTGCCCTCTTGAGCCTGCTCCGCCATTCAGTATGATCATGGCTAATCTCCTACATCTATTCCACTTTCCTCCACTAACCCCATGCCCTTTGATGCCCCTTGATCTCAGTGTTGCATATACTCAATGACTTGCTAATTTGCCTTCCTAATTGCTTGCTGTACCTGCAATGTTAATGTAAATACATATCTTTATGTTTTCCTAGCACTTCTTCAGTATTTCCAGTCTCCAAACTCATGCTTCAAATATTAAAAAAGTGATGGTGAGGACACGAGAAACCCTCTCGACTAATCAAATCCCACAAACAGCCCAGGCGCAGCAGAGAGTCATGTGACCCAGGTACTTGACAACTGACCTCAGTAACCTTTAGAGCTGATCACTAATATCAGCCCAAGGGAAACATCTGTTTTTATTGCAGGACAAGCAAACACTATATATGGATAACATTTATAATCATCTATGGAATGTTCACCCTTTTGAGTGATGGGCTTTCCAATTTCCTGTCTGAACTGAAAAGGCTGAATTTGATATAAAATCAATATGATACCTGCTCTTTCAGGATCTCCTAACACTGAAATTTAAACGAGCGGGGTGCAAGCAGTCACTTTAGATTCCAGAGATAAAGGTCCTTTTATACTGCACAAGGTGGAAGCTAGGGTTTTGTATGGGGTACGGTGGCTGAGCAGTTATGCTGGGCGAGTGGGGAAGGACACACGGGGTGAGTCACCGTTTTAATAGAGAAAACTGAACTTACGAAGATACGAATTAAGAGGAGTAGGCCACTCGGCCCTTCGGGTCTGCTGCGCCATTCAATAAGTTCATGGCTGAACTGATTACTCCACATTTTCACCTACCCCCGATAACCTTCCACCCCCTTGCTTATCGAAAATCTATCTACCTCTGCCTTAAACGTATTCAAAAGACTCTGCTTCCGCTCCCTTTTCAGGAAGAGAGTTCCAAAGACACATGACCCTCTGAGAGAAAACATTTCTCCTCATCTCTGTCTTAAATGGGTGACCCCTTATTTTAAAACAGTGACCCCTAGTTCTAGATTCTCCCACAAGGGGAAACATCCTTTCCACATCCACCCTGCCAAGACCCCTCAGGATCTTATATGTTTCAACCAAGTCGCCTCTTACGCTTCTAAACTCCAGCGGATACAAATGGACTGCAGCAGTTCAAGAATTCGGCTCACCACCACCTTCTCAAGGGCAATTAGGGATGGGCAATAAATGCTGGCCTGGCCAGCGACGCCCAAATCCCATGAATGAATAAAAAAAAAGCTTCTAACATTTTCCCCAAGACAGATGTTAAGCTAACTGGCCTGTGGTTTCCTGCTTTCTGTCTCCCTCCCTTTATGAATAAAGGAGTTGCTATTTTCCAGTCCAGTGGCACTTGCATCCTAACGTCATCAACCTGCTTCGACTCCATATCCATTAATCCCCTTGGCTAGCAAAAATCTATTGATCTCAGAGAAAATATACCCTGGGAATAACATTTTTCTTCAGAAGCCAGCTGCAAGCTGAATATAAAACTGCTGGCACCACCTAGCACCCACCAGGGTTGACAGTATTGAAGACCCAATCAAAACAAGTCTTATTTCCAGGTGACTCTACCTTTATATAACTCTGACGCCTGACAACAATGTAAAAACAACTTCATATCCTTAAAATACTTCCCTGAATTCAGGCCAAAAACAGGTACAATCAGCTGCAGGCCAAAGATGGTCAAAAATATAACTGAACATTTATCAGCAAGTGCTGGATTTAATCAGCTGAATAACTTTGGAAGTGACAAATAAAATACTTTTACAAATAGATTCCGACTAAGCAGCTGATGCACACCATTAGCTTCATCTCGTGTCCCCTTGCCTTGTGGACCATTGTTCACTCTGTACCACATGTGAGTGAAGGTTCACTCCATGTTCCAGCACACGACTGAGGGAGTGCTGCACTGTCAGAGGTACCATCGTTTGGGCAAGATGTTAAACTGAGGCCCCGTCTGCCCCCCTCAGGTAGACGGGAAAGATCCCATGGTCAGTATTTTGAAGAGGAGCAAGGCAGTTCTCCCCGATGTCCTGGACAATATTGATCACGCAACAAGCATCAGATGATTTTGTCATCATCACATTGTTGCCTCTGGGAGTTTGCTGCGTGCAAATTGGCTGCCAGATTTCCAACACTATAACAGTGACTGCACCTCAAAAAGTACTTCACTGACTGAAAAGTGCTTTCAGATGTCCTGAGGTTGTGATAGGCACTATATAAATGCAAGTCTTTCTTTTTTTATTGGTACAGAGAGATGAGGTTCTCCCTGCTTTAGAGAAAATGGCTGAGTCAGTGATACCAGGACAGCAGAATCTGGACACTGATGTTTCTGCGCATTAATTGGGTTTAACCATAATTTTGTAATTTGGCCCTGAAATCAGGTGAGGCTGAAATGTATTTGCACAATCTGGTTCCTAATCTATAACGATACAAAGAGATAGGAAAGGATTTTATGATTAACAGACACTCCATTGCCTGACAGCCTTGTCAAGCACTAATATTAACCAGGCTTTACTTATATAATTGCTAATACCGAACCTCAGACAGTTACGTGATATGAACTGGAATAGCATATAGTACAAAGGCAACAATGCTATTGAAGAGATGGGGAGAGAGAGAGGGAGTACGGGATTGGGAGAGAGCATGAATGAGATTGAGAGAGAGAGAGAGAGAGACAGAGAGCGTGAGAGAGAGAGAGAGAATGAATATGAATGATTGTCACAAGATGAAAAACAAGGTGGCCCAAAGTATGACTCAGTGCTATATTTTCCCTGGGACAGGTTTACGGTAAACTGGTTGTTTTCCTGTCTAGAGGTTCCTGCTGTAAACCTGTTCAGAACCACAGATGGAGTCCAGGGGCAGGATTTTCCCATGGGCTCCAGAACCCTGATGTCGGGACCAAATGGGGGGTCACAAGCCGGCACTTGATGGCAGCGGGAACTCCTCAGCAACCTTACCGGATGGCCTCCTATGCTAAATTATCAGACTTCTAATCTGACATCCAGTGCTGAAAGAGCTGGAATTCCCTCCAATTAAATATTGGAAAGACTGAAGCCATTGTTTTCTGGCTCTGCTCCAAACTCCATTCCCTTGCCCCTGACTCCATCTGTCTCCCTGGCAACAGTCTGAAATTAAGCCAGTCTGTTCGCAACATTGGTGCCACATTGGATCCCGGGGTGAGTTTCTGACCTCATATTCACGCCATTAATACGACTGCCCATTTCCACCTCCGTAACATTGCCTGACTTTTCCCCATCTGCAACTCATCTGCTGCTGAAACCCTCATTCATGCCTTCGCTACCTCTAGCCTTGACTATTCCAACACGCTCCTGCCTGGTCTCCCGGATTCGATTCTCCATAAACTTGAGGTCATCTAAAACTCTGCTGCCCATGTCTTAACTTGCACCAAGTCCCATTCCCCTATCACCCTTGTGCTCACTGACGTACATTGGCCCCCCGGTCAACTAACATCTTGATTTTAAAATTCTCATCCTTGTTTTCAAACCCCTCGCCCCTCCCTATCTCTGTAATCTCCTCCAGCCCCAGAATCCTCCAAGACATCTACACTCCTCTAATCCTGACCTCTTGAGCATCTCTGATATAAATTGCTCCACCATTGGCGGATGGGCCTTCAGTTGCCTAGGCCCAAGCTCTGGAATACCCTCCCTACACCTCTCCACCTGGCTTCCCTACTTTAAGCCACTCACTCCTTAAAACCTCCCTCTTTGACCAAACTTTTGGTCATCTGACCTAATATCTCCTTATGTGGCTCAGTGTCAAATTTTGGTTTATAAATGCTCCTGTGAAGCACCTTGGGGCGTTTTATTGTGTTAAAGGCGCAATATAAATATGTTGTTTTATAGAATGGGAGCACCTTGCTTTGTTAAAATGGGACTGCAGTAGTTAGTTTTAAACAGAGCACAATTGTTTTTTAGCAGGAGGAAAACAAATTTTTAAAAATTATAGCTAAGAAATATTTCCAAATTTAAAAAAAATATATGGTGGGAGATATAGGCCCTCACGAGTGACATTTCTCAAATTACTTGAAACTGATCAGGTTTTTTCAGCCTTGGGGGGACGGGGGAAGGAATGGTCTGTAAGAAAGGTCAGCGTCATAATGGAGCCAACATCCCAATCTGAATCATCAATAATTAAGTCACTAAAGAGGCTAAGCTTCCTTTATTGAAATAAAAGACTACACAATAGATATAAATGGTCACTCACTATGTCCTTTCCACTGGGCTAAGCCAATGGAATCCTATCCTTTACAGCTTTCTACTTAGCATGAATTTTTCATGCTCCTGACTGATTTTCAGCACGGACTTCGGCAAGGCTTATGTTATCAGAAGCAAAGAATTTAATTTTGGCCAATTCTCTCCTCTTTCTTGCAAAACTGCCTCCAAATTCGCACTACGTTTGGCAAAATTATTTGAGAGTCCAAATGAGGCAGAAAGGAATAGAAGGTTACACTGATAGGGCGAGATGAGGTAGGGTGGGATCGAGCTCGTGTGGTGCATGGACTAGTTGGGCCGAATGGCCTGTTCCTATGCTGTACATTCTAAGTAATTCTCTCCCTTCCTCTCCTGAAGGTGCTGCTTCTTGGTGGTAACTTGGTAAAGAGTGGCTCTTTGTGCGTTGGCCGTGGGGAGTTTTGGGAGGCAGCTCAACTACGTAGGGCGTCATAAACAAAGCCTCATCCTGCTCTCACCCGATGTCCACACGTGCGCTTTCCAAGGTGAGTCACTGGATCGCAATCAGAAGTGACTGATTTCCACCCGCCTCTCCATTCCTCTCAGCTCAATCATAGTCTCACCAATCCTTTCACTGCTTCTTGCCATATTTCTCTCACTGTTGGCTAAAATTCCCAGAACCTTCTCTCTGCATTTCTGGGTGGGAGAGATCAACCAAGGTGGCCTGGCAGTTAATAGAAAGATAGCCGAGCCCCTTTGGTTACCATCAGTTACCGGGAAACCACTCCTGTGACACAAAGAGATCAGTCCAAACAGACAGGAATCTCACTGAAACATAAACTGCCCCAGTAGTGAAAGAGCAAACAAATGGGTGTGAAGTGTCCAGAATTAGACAAAAATAAAAGCAGCAAAACAGGACAACAGTATTTGGAAGGAACGAAACTTCAATATGGGACACGTATTCAAAACAAAACGGTAAGTATGGATACATCATGACCTGCTGAGTGGCCTTCATAGTGAGAGGATTCGAGTACAGGAGCAAGGATATCTTGCTGCAATTATACAAGGCCTTGGTGAGACCACATCTGGAGTATTGTGTGCAGTTTTGGTCTCCTTATCTGAGGATGTTCTTGCTATGGAGGGAGTGCAGCGAAGGTTCACCGGACTGATTCCTGGGATGGCAGGACTGACGTATGAAGAGAGATTGGGTCGATTAGGCTTGTATTCGCTAGAGTTTAGAAGAATGAGAGGGGATTTCATAGAAACCTACAAAATTCTAACGGGACTGGACAGACTAGATGCAGGAAGGATGTTCCCGATGGCAGGGGAGTCCGAGACCAGGGGTCACAGTTTAAAGATAAGGGGTTCGCCATTTAGGACTGAGATGAGGAGAGATTTCTTCACCCAGAGAGTGCTGAACCTGTGGAATTCTCTACCACGGAAAGCAGTTGAGGCCAAATCATTAAATAGATTCAAGAAAGAGTTAGATATAGTTCTTAGGGCTAATGGGATCACGGGATATGGGGAGAAAGCAGGAACAGGGTACTGAGTTTGGATGACCAGCCATGATTGTATTGAATGGTGGAGCAGGCTCGAGGGGCTGAATGGTCTACTCCTGCTCCTATGTTTCTATCACACCCTTAAAATCCAGGCAACTTAGTCCTATTTGCAATTGTATTGCTCACTTCATACCACAGCAACAACAACTGCATTTATATAGTGCCTTGAACATAGTAAAATGCATCGAGGCGCTTCACAGGAGTGTTATCAGACATTGCGCCACGTAAGGAGATATTGGGACAGGTCAACAAAAGCTGGGTCAAACAGGTAGGTTCCAAGAAGGAGAGAGAGGCGGAGAGGTTTAGGGAGGGAATTCCAGAGCTTAGGGCCCAGGCAGCTGGAGGCACGGCCACCAATGGAGGGGCGAGAGAAGTCAGGGATGAGCAAGAGGTCAGAATTGGAGGTGCGCAAAGGGTTGTAAGGGCTGGAGGAAGCTACAGAGAGGGGTGAGGTCATGGAGGGAGTTGAATACGAGGATGGGAATTTTAGATTTGGGCCGGGAACCAAAGTAAGTCAGCAATCACGGGGATGATGTGGGAAGGGGACTTGGTGCAAGTTAGAATGCGGGCAGTAGAGTTTGGATGAGTTCAGGTTACTGGGAGGATGGCGAAGAGAATATTCCAATCATTGCATTTTGAAGGAGTTTCTCCTGTTTGAATTTTGTAGATCTGGAGGTTTGAAAATGCTCGTTTTTATCGTTCTTGCCTCGTGATAACCCTAAATAGCAACTGCAAGATTATCAACTTCCGACAAGTGCAGATCAATGGGAACTCAATCAAACTACATGGCCATCAGGCTTCCGGGGTGAATGCCTCTGTGACCCTGAAATGAAAGCCTTGGATACTCCTGCACTACAGTCCTTTAAAAAGGGACTGGCTATGTTTCTGGTGGAAGGGCACAATAGGTGCAGGGAACAGGACAGAAAGAGAATTGCATTTATATAACACCTTTTACATCTTCAGGATATCAATTGGCTCAGCTGGTAGCACTCTTGCTTGTGAGTCACAAGGTTTACATCCCACTCCAGGGCTTCAGCACAAAAAAAATCAAGGCTGACACTCCAGTGCAGTACTGAGGGAGTGCTGCACTGTCAGAGGTACTGTCTTTCGGATGAGACGTTAGACCGAGGCCCCTTCTACTTGCTCAGGCGGGTATAAAAGATCCCATGGCACTGTTTCGAAGAGGAGCTGTGGAGTTCTCCCCAGTGTCCTGGCCAACGTTTATCCCTCAAATCAACATCGCAGAAACAGATTATTTGATCATTATCACATTGCTGTTTGTGGGAGCTTGCTGTGCACAAATTGGCTGCATTACAACTGTGACTACACTTCGAAAAGTACGTCTTTAGCTGCAAAGCGCTTTGAGACAGTGGCCGTGAAAGGTGCTATATAAATGCGAGTCTTTTTCTTTTATTTTAATCCCAAAGCAGTTTGGTTAAACTTGCTGAATGATGACTCTTGGCTGGGTCACTGCTTAGTGTTTATGCCAGTTTGTAACAGGCCACTGGTTTATGGTAACAAGTTAAATACGGTTTTACATGGAACTGCAGGAGTTGTATCAGTATATTGGGAGCATTTTTCCACTATTCCAAACGTTTTTTCTTGTAACCTACAAAATGAGTGGCCTTGGCTAACCTTAGCCTCCTGATGTTTGTTCGATTAGCCTGAAGATTCCAGAGCACTCGAGTTCTTCTATGAAATTGTCTGTAGGCTTTTATTTGCTTTCAGGGGAGGGAGGTAACTCGAGGGATAAATACACTGGGAGAACCTTCTTGCTCTGGTTTGAAATAGCACCATGGGATCTTTTACATCCACCTGAGGGGGCAGATGGAGGACTTGGTTTAACATCACGTCTGAAAGATGGCACTTCAAACCGTGCAGTACTCTTGCAGTACTGCACTGGGAGTGTCCGTCCAGATCAAGGCTGATGCGAGTGAGGCATGAATCCATGAGCTTCTTAGTGGGAGGCGAGAATGCTGGCACTGAACCAAGGCAGATAACACGCTCCAATATTGTGCCCTAATTCACCAATGCTATCTAGCTCAGGGTGTGGAATTAGTACTGAGAATGGGGGCAGTTCTATTCTCTGCACTGGAAAGTGGCTTGCCAATGGCCAAACGAGTCTTGCTTAGGTCCATCAACAGCAAGCGCACACCTCCAAGAGGTAAGAATGCAGCGTGTCATGAAGGAGATTCCTTGAAGTGAAGGCACACTGTTGACAGACTGTGTCGCCCAATCCCTCCTGCTAGTTCCTTCTTCAGATGAAACGATTATAATTATGCAGGAATTTGCTGTCAGGAGCATTTCCCATCAGCAGAAACCTCTTTGTATAGAGACTTCCTCCACAATGTTTAGTTAGCCATTTCCTGCACACTGCCTAATTATACAGATATCTGATTCTTCTATTTAATGTTTTTCTTTTATTATAGTGGGGGAGGGGGTTATATTTATGCAAATTTTGAACACATCATGTGAAGTAGTGTGTGAAAAGATCCCAGTGTTTTGGAGACCATGTTGCTGCACTATACAGTGTTAATCCAAATTCCAACCTCTGTGATCTGTCACAATTTAATAAAGGAGGGCCCATGTTACATCAGTGGAAAGATTATACACATTTTCAGTGCAATTTGGATAAGATTACAACTTCCTTTTTCTGTCGTTTTGAAAGGCCTATGGATGGAGACTCCTGTATTTCTCTTTTGTGTTTTGCACTTTGACCTAACCCTAAACCTGGCCAATTCTGGCTTTGGTTCTTCACAAACTGAAGAGGCTTTTATATTGTTCTGGATCTGCCACAAAGCAGCGGCCACAAATCTACATTATCGAGGAAGCTGACTTCCCTACCATCATCAGACCCCACCCTCCCCCAACCCCTGGGACATCCTGGCTGCTGCTGGTTTCACCTGGAGTTGCCCAACACCTCGCTACAGTGGCAGTGTGATAGAGAAACACGAGTGTATCCATCGTCTCAGTGTATCAATATCAAGGCATATCATGTCAAAACTCCACCCGCATGATGTGGCCAAAAGTGACAATGGCAGCCCATGTCAGCGCACCCCATTTGCCACAAGCTCAAATGGAGATGGTTGGCATGTTTTAAAAGGAAGTTCAGGACAGTATAGTTCTTAAGGCTGCTCTCTCAGAACCTGGCCTGTAAATGGGTAAGGATCTTCAGTGTGTTCCAAAGACTGACTTGTGCCTTCAATGCATATTGGAGCACAAAATCATAGAATGATACAGCACAGAAGGAGGCCATTCGGTCCTTCGTGCCTGTGCTGGCTCTTTGAAAGAGCTATCCAATCAGTCCCACATCCCTGCTCTTTCCCCTCCGCCCTGTAAACTCTTCCTTTTCAAGTATTTATCCAATTCTCGTTTGAAAGTTACTAATGAATCTGCTTCCACCACCCTTTCAATCAACACATTCCAGATCACAACAACGCGACTATTCCCACTGAAAATCTATTAACTTTATTTTCTAGTGGAGGCTGGAGGGAAATCCTTGATTTTGCACACATTATCCTGCATTATCAAGTGCTCTTCCTGGCTAACTGATAAGGCAATTTCCCAAACGTACTGTCGCACAGCCTGTGAAACAGGATGGCACTAGCTGGCTAAGTGTTCCAGTCTCCAGCGGCCCCAGAGCTCCCCTTTAGTACACTGCCCATCACTGAAGCTCAGACGGGGATATTACATGCAGAAGAGATAAGGATTCTTTCCCGTAGAACAGAGGTGTTTATCTTGGATGTATAGGTGCATACCACACAGGCTCAAGGACAGACAGATACTTCAAAGATATGTTAACGTAGCATTTACAACACAGAAACAGGCCAGTTGGCCTAATTAGTCATTGCTGGTGTTTGTGCCTCCACTCCCACCCTTCTTCATCTAACCTATCAGCATACCTCGCTATTCCTTTCTCCCTCAGGTATTTCCCCTTAAATGCATCTATGCTATTCGCCTCAACTACGCTCTGTGGTAACGGGTTCCATATTCTCACCCCTCTCTGGGTAAAGAAGTTTCCCCTGAATTTCCGCGGAATTGTTTGCTCTTGTTCTACGGTCTTAAGTCGCTACTTTTAGTGATTTATCTGTGCCCACAGATTCCACTGCTCCTCTACCCCATTTAGACACATCTTCCAATGAGTATGTCGGTCTCATTAATTCCCACAGAGGTTCCCGTTAACTTGCATCGAGCTCAAGTTGCTATTACCAACAGAGCCATTCCCGAAATCATTTATCTGCTAATAGGGCAACACCATCAAGAGCAAGCCATTCCAAAAGATTCAAATTCTGCAAAATTCTAAAGGGCAAACTGATGATTAAGAGACATAACAGGGCGGAGTTGCCTGGGCTTCAAGGGCTGCAGTGTCGGGGCTGCTTGTGACCCACAGACTGCTGTTTGGCACCTCTGTTGTCGAACATTTGGTTGCTGAGATGTGCTGAGAGAGTTTAACAGGAGGAGTGAAGGGAGAGAAACTCTAAAGAAAGACTTGCATTTGCATAGCGCCTTTCACAACGCCAGGATGTACCAAAGCGCTCCACAGCCAATCAAGTACTTTTGAAGTGCAGTCACCCCCATAATACAGGAAACCCGGCAGCCAATTCGTGCACAGCAAGCTCCCACAAACAGCAACAAGATAATGACTAGATATTCTAGTTGGCTGACAGATAAATATTTTCCAGGTCCATTTACATCCACCCACGAGGGAAGACTCGGTTTAACGGCTCATCTGAAAGGCGGCACCTCCGACAGTGCAGCACTCGCATAGTGTTGCATTGGAGTGTCTTCCTGTATGATGCACTCGAGTCCCTGCAGGGCAACTTGAACCCACAGCCTTCTGACTCAAAGGCCAGATCACAGCCAACTGAGCCATGGCTCCAAAAGACCACGTCTGCTAAAGAGTAGTGCCAGAGAGAAACTCATGTCTGTGGAACTGCACCCCATTAAGAGGGGTCAAGTCCTCAAAGAGAGAATGGAAGAAAACTGTACAGGTAAAAATCACCAACCATAGTACTCTCAACAGAAACCAGTGCAAGAGAATCTCCTACAAATAGCACCACTCCCAATCATAATTTATTCATGGAGTGTTAAACTCGGGGACTGTTTTGTATATTCTATTGGTTCGGGGGAGCGTTAAAAATTCCATGCCACTTCTTAAATGAGGAACAGGGAGCTTCCCCAATGTCATAACCAATATTCCTCCTCATCACCATGACTAAAAAACAGTTCAAATGGCCCTTCATTTTAAAGCTGTTTATAGAATCTTGTGGTTCTTGTTGAGTTTGCCTACATAACAATCGGCGACTGTGCTTTCTAATAATTCATCGTACGTGAGCCACTTTTGAGATGTTTGAGAATATGACAAGGTGCAAGTTATGTTTGAAGCTGTTTGATGCTGATCTCCCTTGGCACTGCCCGTATGTGGTCAAAGGACACATGTGATTTAGAACAGTAGGCGTTTTTATCAAACAAGTGTGACAGGAAAAGTGTGACAAGTGTTTAACATATACTTTCTGTAAGAGGGTTTCAATATATATAATTTTAAACATAAAAATAATTAAAACAACTCACACTTACATTGTGCTTTTAACATGGGAAGAGCCTTGGGGCATTTTTACTAAGTGCGTAATCAGACAAACATTAGCTCCGATCCACATAAGGAGATATTAGGAGGTAGCCAAAAACTCGGTCAAAGAGGTAGGTTTTAAGGAACGTCTTAAAAAGTGAGAGAGGTAGAGAGATGGCAAAGTTTAGGGAGGGAATTCCAAAGCTTGGGGCCCAGACGCCTGAAGGAACGGTGGGGCAATTAAAATCAGGGATGTTCAAACAGGCCAGAACTGGAAGAGTGCAGATACCTCAGAGGGTTGTAGGGCTGGAGGAAGCTACTGGAGATAGGGATGGGTGAGGCCACAGAGGGATCTGAACACAAGAATGAGAATGAGGTATTGCTAGACCAGGAGCCAATGTAGGTCAGCGAACACAGGGGTGATGGGCGAATGGGACTTGGGAATTTTTAACGCAAGGTAGGATATGAGCAGCAGAATTTTGGATGAGCCCATGTTTATGGAGGGTGGAAGAGGAGTGGCCAACCAGGAGAGTGTTGAGTTGGTCGAGTCTGGAGGTGAAAGTATCAGCAGTACAATTCATAGCCCAAAAGCTGCTTTAAAGCAAAAAGGAATAGCTCAGTAAATAAAGAGTTAAATTTTGTTTTGAGGGCCAACATTAGGAATTCCCTTTCTGTCAGTCCTTCCTGTGGATGCAGTTTACATTCACTCTCACTCTCTTGGGTCTCTGTATGGTCCCATGGGCTTTTCATTCCACACACTCATTTCCTCATGTGTCGAATTTTCCATTGTTCTGTTAAGTGTCATCAGCTAAACAGTGTATCCCATTTGGACATTCAATGTGGTCACATGCTCATAAATGCAGTGACTGTTGCTAAGGGACATTAATCGGGAAGCTGTTGCCCCTCATCACTACTTTGCAGATAATAGGGGAGGCGGTGGCATAGTGGTAATGTCACTGGATTAGTAACCCAGAGCCCAGGCTAATGCTCTGGGGACACGGGTTCAAATCCCACCACAGCAGATGGTGAAATTTGAATTCAATTAATAAAAATCTGGAATTAAAAAGCTAGTCTAATGGTGGCCATGAAACCATTGTCGATTGTTGTAAAAACCCATCTAGTTCACTAATGTCCTTTAGCGAAGGAAATGTGCCACCTTACCTGGTCTCGCCTCCATGTGACTCCAGACCCAAAGCAAATGTGGTTGACACTTAACTAGCCTAGCAAGCGACTTAGTTCAAGGGCAATTAGGGATGGACAATAAATGCTGGCCTAGCCAGTGATGCCCACAAAGAATTTTTAAAAAACGCACAGTTTGGTTAAATGATACAGGAACAACCAAAATAAACAACTTTTATCTGGTGCTAGCTGACAACTCATGGCATTGATTGCAAATAGTCAAATTGGAAAGATAAGAACAGGAGGGGGCGGGGGACCATTCAGCCCCTCAAGTCTGTCCTGCCATGAAATTCGGTCATGGCTGATCTGTACCTTAACTTAATTTACTTCGCCTTTGCTCCATGTCCTTTGATACCTTTGCCCAAGAAAAAAATCTGTCGATCTCAGTCTTGAACATTTCAACTGACCCTCCCAGCACCCATAGCATTTTGAAGGCTAGGGTTTCAGATTTCCACTAACCTGCTCCATGAAGAAATGCTTCCTGACTTTACTCCTGAATATCCAGGCTCTAATTTTAAAGATGCTATCCCTTGGTCCTGGCCTAGCCCACCAGGGTAGATAGTTCTCTGTAGTAATTTGGGATCAGTTACGTGGCTCCCATTTCTAAGCTGGAGCAGAGATGGATATTGATGGGATGGATTATGGAACGGCTGGAATCAAATTCAGAGTGGGGTAGCATCATTATTTTTTAAAATTCATTCACAGGATTTGGGCATCGCTGGCAAAGCCTGCATTTATTGCCCATCTCTGACTGCCCTTGGGAAGCTGGTAGTGAGCCATCTTGGCAACTGAGTGGCTTGTTAGGCCATTTCAGCGTCAACCACTTTGCTCTAGATCTGGAGTGACATATAGGCTAGACCAGGTAAGGCCAGCCAATTTCCTTCCCTAAAGGACATTAGTGAACCAGAGATAGGTTTTTACAACAATCCAGTAGTTACATAGTCACCATGACGAATACTTGCTTTTTTTAAAAAAAAAGTGAAATGAATTTAAATTCCCCAGCTGCTATGGTTGGATTTGAACTCATGTCTCCAGATTACTAGCCCTGTCACCTAACCCGCTCTGCTACCATGCCCGACTACAAGTTTTAAAACTAAATCTACTGGACTTTGAATGAAATAGGGGCTTACCTGTTTAATAGTGCCGGGTATATGGGCAACTGTCACACTGGCTGTGCGGAGACAATTTTTCCCCCCCGACTCTGATTGGTCATTTGCCATCCAATCAGAGGGCTGTATCTAGGGAGAAAAAAATTTTGGTCGTCCAATCAGAAAATCACGATGCAACACTTCGGACACTACATTCATCCAATCAGAATGCACAAAAATGACACTTGTTTATACTCTATGTGCAATTCATATAGATAATCATCAGTTACTGTCTTCCCATTTGGAGTCACCTCAGTAGGGTTACCAATTTTATAAGTTGAAAACCAGACACGGACAGATATAGGGCAGAGGTTGTCTCATGGTTTGAGTTCACAATATTACGACAGTGACCACACTTCAAAGGCCATTAATTGGTCGTAAAGCGCTCTGCAACCTGCGGAGGTAATGAAAGGCCCTTATATAAACACAAGTTCTTTCTTCTTTCATTTGTTTGCAAGCATGAAAATTCATCAAAAACCTTAAATAGGTCAGGCCTCTGTGCCAGAGAACGAAAGTGGGAAAAGTGACTTCTACGTTACAAATCCTACTTGAGGTGTTTGATTTTCATTTCAGGATGTTTAAAAACTATTCTAACCTATACAGGTTAGAACTGTAATCCGAGCGGCACATTTTTTTTCTGTCTGAAAAGTCAGGCCTATAGGCCTTTGCATAGGCCTCTAAAAATACAGGGGTGCAACTCACCTCCAGGATGTGGGGAAACTCGGGAGTCATAGCATGAGGGGAGGGCTCTGATGTGGGGGAGGCTTGTGCGGCCATGAATGCACTTACCCATCTACCTGAAATGTCCTCACTTCTGTTCAGCTGCCAGGTTTCCCCGAGGCCTGGGTAACCCAACCCGCCTCCCGAGAGATAATTGGCTGCCCACCCCCTGCCCCAGCTCCGTTAAACTCTTAAGGGGGCGGGTTTGAGACTTTTCAAAAATGTTATCATCCAATCAGACCCCAATCCATCAAGAGAAGCAAAATACTGCAGATGCTGGAAATCTGAAATAAAAACAAGAAATGCTGGAACCACTCAGCAGGTCTGGCAGCATCTGTGGAAAGAGAAACAGAGTTAACGTTTCGGGTCAGTGACCCTTCTTCCCTTCACTGACCCGAAACGTTAACTCTGCTTCTCTTTCCACAGATGCTGCCAGACCCAATCCATCTATTTTTGGTTGGTGAAATTCAGCCACACAGCGACACCAGCCTCCCCGCCCACTACTTTAAAGAAATGTTTATATAAAAATGGAGTTCGATTGAAATGATCAGCCCCACTGAATAGCTCATTCAGTAAATGCATCCCTCAATGCAGGACAGAGCCAGCCACACCTGAAGGCCCAAAGTTTAATCCCCGGCCTTGATCCTATTCCAGTGCAACTGCTCCGGCTCCTTGGATTCCAATTGCTGCCTAGTGCCCTGTGAATTTAAATCCATTACTCCAAGGGAAGTGCATTAATAAGCATGACTTCATCCGGGCTCCATCAGGAATGCCCTTCAGATTTCTTGCACATCTGTTTCGAGTTGGCTGCTGGTAATTGCATTTCGCCTCTGGCCTTGATATCTCATTTTAGGTTTAATTGCTTGAAGCAATTATAGTTTTTTTTTCTCCTCCACATTACAATAAGCAAAAAAAAAAATGCTGCTTCCCCACCTCAATGAAAAACCACCGGGCGAGGCCTTGCGAATAAACTGGAGAAATTATGATAAGTTAAAGCTTGCCAGATACAGGAAGGCAATCAAACCTGTCACGCTGAAATACAGTCAATGCTGAAGACATGTCTTGTCATTCGGCTGAGGAGTCAAAACAGCAAGTAAAGAACCAATCTCCACTGGGATATAGCTGGAGAGTAAGAAGAGTGTGGGACCAAACATGCTTCCGAGGGACCTCTGCGAGATATCACTGGGAGGTGTTACCTTTAATGCTGACATATTACATAGATTTACATAGAGTTTACAGCACAGAATGGGCCATTCAACCCAAGTGGTCTATGTTGGCGTTAATGCTCCACATGAGCCTCCTCTCACTCCTCTTATTAGTGAGCGACAGCATGGTTTTGTGAAGGGGAGGTCGTGTCTTACTAATTTGATTGAGTTTTTTGAGGAAGTGACGAAGATGATTGATGAAGGAAGGGCAGTGGATGTTGTCTATATGGACTTTAGTAAAGCCTTTGACAAGGTCCCGCATGGCAGACTGGTGCAAAAGGTGAAGTCACACGGGATCAGAGGTGAGCTGGCAAGATGGATACAGAACTGGCTCGGTCACAGAAGACAGAGGGTAACAGTGGATGGGTGTTTTTCTGAATGGAAGGATGTGACTAGTGGTGTTCCGCAGGGATCAGTGCTGGGACCTTTGCTGTTTGTAGTATATATAAATGATTTGGAGGAAAATGTAGCTGGTCTGATTAGCAAGTTTGCGGACGACACAAAGGTTGGCGGAGTTGCGGATAATGATGAGGATTGTCAGAGGATACAGCAGGATATAGATCGGTTGGAGACTTGGGCGGAGAAATGGCAGATGGAGTTTAATCCGGACAAATGTGAGGTAATGCATTTTGGAAGGTCGAATGCAGGTGGGAGGTATACAGTAAATGGCAGAACCCTTAGGAGTATTGACAGGCAGGCGTACAGGTCCACAGGTCACTGAAAGTGGTAACGCAGGTGGATAAGGTAGTCAAGAAGGCATTCGGCATGCTTGCCTTCATCGGTCAGGGCATAGAGTATAAAAATTGGCAAGTCATGTTGCAGCTGTACAGAACCTTAGTTAGGCCACACTTAGAATATTGCGTGCAATTCTGGTCGCCACACTACCAGAAGGACGTGGAGGCTTTGGAGAGGGTACAGAGGAGGTTTACCAGGATGTTGCCTGGTCTGGAGGGCATTAGCTATGAGGAGAGGTTGGAAAAACTCGGATTGTTTTCATTGGAATGACGGAGGTGGAGGGGCGACATGATAGAGGTTTACAAAGTTATGAGCGGCATGGACAGAGTGGATATTCAGAAGCTTTTTCCCAGGGTGGAAGGGTCAGTTACTAGGGGACATAGGTTTAAGGTGCGAGGGGCAAAGTTTAGAGGGGATGTGCGAGGCAAGTTTTTTTACACAGAGGGGGGTGAGTGCCTGGAACTTGCTGCCAGGGGAGGTGGTGGAAGCAGATACGATAGTGACGTTTAAGAGACATCTTGACTCTCAAGAGACAAATATATGAAGAGGAAGGGAATAGAGGGATATGGGCCCCGGAAGTGCAGAAGGTGTTAGTTTCGGCAGGCATCCAGATTGGCGCAGGCTTGGAGGGCCGAATGGCCTGTTCCTGTGCTGCACTGTTCTTTGTTCTTTGCTCTTCATCTCACCCAATCAGCTCAGTCATCTATTTCTTTCTCCCTCACCTGTTTGTCCAGCTTCCTCATAAAGGAATCATTAATAAAGAGACAACACAGAGGCTTTAAATAGGGGATAATTGGAACTTATCCTTCAGGTTTTCTGTGCTGACTTGCAACCAGTTCGTCTGCTGACGTATTTGAGCAAGACATGTTGATAATTAATGATGCAGCTTAGCAGAATGGAACCACCCCAGATTATTCCAAAAGCAACAACGTATTTGGCTGGCTGCTAAAGTAATCGAAACATCCATTTCTCACGGCCTTTCGGTCTTAGAGCAACTATCCAGTTGACCAACTCATCAGGTATGACATGAAAAGGGAGCCTCTTGATAAAATGGCATGACCATATACTGCTGAAGGTGCTGCTGACCTCTCACAGCCATCATTTATCAAATCGACTTATTGTGAAACTGAATCAGTGTACAAAAGTCTTAGTAACCCAGAAACCACCCTTACCCACAATGGTCACAGGAGTATAAGCCTCTTTCTGTGCTACTGAAATTGCAATTTGAATAGTTGGTCACTAAATCACCTTTATATTGGAGTGCCCAGTGCTGTGACCTTGACCCCAGGCTACATGTGGGGCAACAACAACGTTCATTTATATAGTGCCTTTAACATTGTAAAAAAGTCCTAAGGTAGCGGACTGGAATGCTCTGCCTGGGAGGGTGGTAGAGGCGGGTTGCCTCACATTATTTAAAAAGTACCTGGATGAGCACTTGGCACATCATAACATTCAAGGCTATGGGCCAAGTGCTGGCAAATGGGATTAGGTAGACAGGTCAGGTGTCTTTAATGCATCAGTGCAGACTCGATGGGCCGAAGGGCCTCTTCCGCACTGTATTATTCTGCGATTCTGTGAGTTCACATAGGAGTGTTGTCAGGCAGAATTTGACACTGAGCCATATCCGGAGATGCTAGGACAGGTGACCAGAAGCTTGGTCAAAAAGGTAGGTTTGAAAAGGAGAAGAGAGAGGCAGAGGTTTAGGGAGAAAATTCTGGAAGTTAGGCCTAGGCAGCTGAAGGCACAGCCACCAATGATGGAGCAATGAATATCGGGGGGGATGCAGAAGAGGCAGAAATTGGAGGAGTGCAGTCATCAGAGGGCTGGAGGAGGTTACAGAAATGGGGTCGGGGAGGAGGGGGTGCGAGTACATGGAGGGATTTGAATGCAAGGATGAGAATTTTAAATTTGGAGTGGGAGTCAATGCAAGTCAGTGAGAAAAGGAACGATGTGTGAACTGGACTTAGTGCGAGTTAGCACGCGGGCGGCAGAGTTTGGATGAGGTCAGGTGGATGGAGGGTGAAAGATGGCCAGGAGAGTGTTGGCATAGTTGAATTTGGAGGTAATTTCTCCTCTTTGAATTTTTGGAGAACCTGGAAATTCGGAAAACCTCGTTTCCCGAGGTTGCAAAGATGGGGGGGGGGGGAGGTCAGGCCGTGGACGGGGGAAAAAAAAGAGGTCATGGAGGGATTTGACCAGGAGGATCAGCATATTAAATTCGAGGCAAACTGCACTGTATGGGCAGCAAAACATAACTCAAACATCTATGGATGTGTAAAGTCACAACCCAACAACCAGCAACAGAAGGGCACAGAGGAATGGCACCATGTGTGGTACCGATGCAGGTCAACAATGGACACTTCTGCTCTGGAAACTCTGGGTGGTTGGGGGGTGGGGGGGGGGGGGGGGGTTTACTAAATCAGCACCACCACTGCCAAATACTACACAGCAAGGTTGGGGTTAATGTGAAGAGCAGTATAGTAATGTACACTGACAGACAGCACATTTAAAACACCTACCAAAATCATACAGGATCAGTAGGCCCACAATGAAAATAAATAGACAGCGAGGGAAGGAAATGGGGATCAGGCTTTTGAATACAATCAAGTTAAATGAGGGGGAAAATTTATCATTGATTCAATTATTGTATTTTTGTTGCTAACTTAAATTTAGTACAATGTTTCTTCAATTACTTAAACTTACATTACTTAAAAGTGAAATAAGTTAAATTTGAGATACAAGACTAAAAATAAATTATTTCCCAGACCAGAACCCGGCCCAGAGTTTGTGGAGCAGATAGTTTCAGACAGACTAATAACGTTGTAATTGTCAAGACTTCTGTTAGTTATTTCCAAGCATTTCTCCTCCGGGAGAAATTAAACAGCAGCTAGGATGTTTTCCCAAACATAAAAAAATCCAGAAAAGACTAGAATGAAACATCAAAAACAAAATTCACCTTTTAAACTAATGTGCTTTCCTCCCAGGATTATGATGTCATTAAATTTTGGAAACAAAAGACTGGACTAAAGTAAAGACTCGCATTTATATAGCGCCTTTCATATCCTCAGGATGTCCCAAAGCGCTTTACAGCCAATAAAGTACATTTGAAGTGTAGAAAGTCTTGTAATGTAGGAAACGCAGCAGCCAATTTGCACACAGCAAGCTCCCACAAACAGCAACAAACTGCTTTAGTGATGTTGGTTGAGGGACAAATGTTGACCAGGCCACCTGCGAGGACCCCCTGTTCTTCTTGGAAATATTGCCTGTGAATCTTTTATATCCATCCAAGAGTTTAACATCTCATCTGGAAGATGGCACCTCCAATTAGTGCAGCACTCCCTCAGCACTGCACTAGAGTGTCAGTCTGGATTATGGGCTCAAAACTCCAAGGTGGCGCTTGAGCCCAAGACCTTTTGACTCAGAGGGGAGAGTGCTACCCACTCAGCCAAGGCTAATAATTCGGACTAAATTATAAGATTAAAAATGTTCAAAAAGCCATAGAAACCTTTAACATAGTGTCACATTCACAAAGGGAACAGTGACGAAATATAAAATGAACTGGAGGAAATATGAAATAAAAGTCAACCGTTGAACTGAACTACAGGAAAATGGACACATTTGTGCCATCGACAAAATGGAGTACAGGTCACATGACTGCCCTCCTGTACCGTTCAATAGCTATGTTGGTCCGTTGAAGAGGGAACACATCACATATGCCTGAATTGAAATGGAAAATAGCCCATTCCATGCTAATAACTCATATGCAGGAATGGAGCTAACAAAGACTTTTACATCCAGACTGACTCCGAAGCCAAGGCCAAAATAATAGGTTCAAAGTAACACCTATTTATCAGAATAGACCACATTCTGACACCATCATGTAACAATGGTTCCCATATCCTGGAACATTGTATGAATCACCCCAGGGGAGAGAGACATTAGTCACCTGACCAACATCCCAACATGACAAGTTTCCACCTTAAAAAGTATAGCTCCAGAAAGAGAGAGAGGCAGAACTGTGAAAGAAGCTCTTTTCCAGCCAAAATAGCTGCGAGACCGTTCCAGCTAAGCAGGTGCCCTGCAAATAACTTTTAACTACTGCAGCAGAGCAATTGCAAGGTGACTTTGGAATTCCCCATCTGCTAAAGTGAATCAGGATTTCCACCAATTCATCCTTTTTTGAAACAAAGAACATTCAGGCCTGCACCGTTAAAAGGTTTCCTCCTGAAAAGCTCAAAAAGGTTTTCTCAAAACAACAAACTCTTCTACCACAATTAGACTCTAACTGCATGCTACCACTCTGCTCTGTATCATTGTGTGTGTGTATGTGTGTGAGCATGCGTGAGTGGGTGAGGTGCGAACATTTTTGCATTATAGTGTGAAATAAATATTTATCATTTATTTTTAACATATGAGAAAACCTGTTATTTGACCGTTAAAACACTCAGGGACTAAAACACTATTTCAAAAACACCGTCTGCTGTCAGTTGAGAGGTGAAAAGTGAAAGTCACCCACATCATGTCCCTCCCGTGTGTAACAACAGAAAAACAATTTATTTCACAGAATTGAAATCAAAAATAAAACTTTAAAAGGAGGAGAGGGTGGAGGAAAGATTGAGGATTTAAGCAGGAAATTCCAGAGTAGGGCTGAAGGCACAGACGCTAATGGTGAGGAAAAGGGATGTAGGGGACTGCACAAAAGGACAGAGTTAGGGGAATGGGTGGTTCAGAGGGGAGGGGGCTGCAGGGTTGGAGGAGGTTATGGAGGTAGAGAGGGGCGAAGCTATGATCTGATTTACACGTGAGGATCAGAATTTAAAACGGTTGGTGGGGGGGGGGGGGGGGGGGGGGAAACCAGAAGCTAATCCGCATTAGCAAGAATTCTGATAGTGGCATCTGGTCAAATAATGTGTAGAATATAGAATATTCTGCTCAGCTCCTGATTAAAATCTCAGCCAGAGGAATGTTGCTTGTCCCATCCACTAACACCGCCAATCATAATGTCTAGGCTTAAAAGCTAAGGTGCAGAGGTGTGGATAAAACTATTAAAATGATTCCCAGTAGGAGAAGTACACTGATGATCAGCACTGTTACCCCATGGCTGATCAAGTCCCATCCCCCACTTTGGCTTGTGTGAAGAGTATTGCTCACCTAATGAATTGTTATCTCATGTGTCATTGCTTTCTGATCAGTGGCAATGGTTTGTAGCTAAGGAAGGTTCAGAAACCGTGCTTTGGAGCATTTTCAGTTTTAGACTGGGCAATGCAGGACTGCAGTGGAACTTTTGCAACCAACTTGCGTAATATTAAAGCAGTGACTTGGCTTTCCTTAGAGAAAGCTCTTGCATTTATATAGCAACTTTCATAATTCCTTAAAGAGCTTTACAGTCAATTTTTAGGAATATTAGATTATTTAAAACCAAGTGCACCCCAGATGGGATATAAATGCACCATCCCTGGTTCTGGAAGGCCGTGCCTTATCCATTCAGCCTCTGGAGCCATTTTTCAAGTGCAGTCGCTTATGTAAGGAAATAACAACCACCAATTTGTGCATGACATCATCCCACAAACAGCAATGAGATTAATGAGCAGTTCATCGTTTTTTTTTTGGTTGAGGGATAAATGTTCGCTCAGACGTCAGGAGAACGCCCTTGCTCTTCTGGATGAAATGTTAAGCTGAGCTCTCGTCGGCCTGAGAGGGGCAGACCTGGTCTCAGTCGAACATCTCATCCAAAAGGTGGCACCTCCGACAGTGGATGCTACCTCAGTTATTACACTCGAGTGTCAGACTAGACTTGCTGCTCAAGACCTGGAGTGGGACGTGAACCCCCAACCTTCTGACTCAAAAGATGAGAGTGAATCAAGTTTGGCACTTAGGTCACACAGCCCTGGAGCACACAGTGTTGGCAAACTGGCATACTATGCCCAGGAGTGGCACATGATGAATTAGTCCCAGATACTCCCTGCAAGCTAAATTTCCAATGTCAGACAGATGGTTTGTCCCAAGGTTTAACACACTAAGTGCTCACCTGGTGGCTCAGAGAGATAATCCAAGTCAGTAGTTGATACATACAGACCAGGAAGGTGCCAAGTTAGCGACCTCCAACCAACAGTTGTGTTTTAATTTTTCTTTGTATTTGATCCTGGGATGTGGGTAACCCTGCCAAACCCTGATGTACTGACCATCACTAGTTGCCCCGATGACTGAAGAGGGCATTGAGAGTCAACCAAAATTGAGCGCACCAGGGCTTTATGTGAGTCAGACCAGCTGGGGTGTCCGGTTCCCTTCCCTGGTGGACGTTAATGAACCAGTTGGGTTTTTACAACAATCAGCAGCTTTCATGGTGCCAGTTTACAAACCACCAGATTTCTCAGCTTGCCATTGTGGGATGTGTACAGTCCAGTGACATAACCACTACACCACTGACATAACGAAGCTTAGCGCCCCTTGGTAGGGAGGAAGACGAGAATTAAATTCAGTGAAGATTCCTGCCATCCAGTGATCACTGTGTGAGAGAGTGAGCCTGAGAACACAAGTGGGACAGCAAGAGCATGAGCAAGGTAAAGCGAGCAAGAGAAAGAAAGTGCAAGAGAGAGAACGAGCTTGAATGCGAGTCGGAAAGCAAGCACGCGAGCAAGAGGGGCAGAGGGAGAGAGCGAGATCGAGAACGCAAGAGAGAAAAAGTGAAAGTCAGCGCAAGAATGCGGGCGCAAGGGGGAGGGGGAGAAAGCGGGCGCGAGCGAGTGCAAGAGAATGAGCAAGTGTGAGAGTGTGTGTGAGGGACTGAGTGTGAGAGCAATAACAAGAGCATGCGAGCCTAGTGAGGACAGGCTAAGCGTTGGCTTTGATATCCCTTGAGTAGTTTGCGGAGACTCTCAAGGCTCACACACCAAGTCTGACCAGGTAGCAGAAAGAGGCTCTGTGAAGTGACAGCCTATAGGAGACAGGAGAGAGAGTGGGTAGAATGTTGAAACAGAGGACAAAATGTTGAAAAGTACTTGCCTGCGCTTGCTGATAAATATGGCACTAATGGGTCCAGAATCAGGCAGGTAACACTTGAAGCAGCTTAACTACTGATTATTTAAAAATGGATCAGTATGACGGAAAGATTTTACCCGTGAACACTGAAGACATTTTCTACCTGTGCTGTAAATCTTCCCTTCTACAGAACGTTTCCCATTTCCCCTGCCCATGCTCATTTCTTGGCTGCATGTTTTTTAGCAACTCCTTCTGTTAAACAGGTCAGAGACAGTAAAATAAAAGAGCAGCAAAAGCTGAGAGGCCAAAAGCTCAGTGATGCGAAACAGGCGGTGACCCTAAAAGGTCAGGCAGTGAATCAGGAAGGAAGGGCCAACATTCCAGGCCACCGGTTCGGCTGCACACCTCGGAATGGCAAACTCAACAGGACCGGGCATGAATCAACCAGCTGAATAGAGGAGGGAAGCAAACAACACACCAGCTACCACCAACCCTTGCCCGCAGGCAGTGCTGCCCCATCATAAAGGGAAAGTGCCACTTCTCTGGCCCCCTCAGTGGGTTTATCTCAAGTGAACAGCTGAGCTGGGAAAGACACCCCAGGTCTAGCCCCAGCTGGGCTGGTAGCGTCGAGCCTACCTGACCTCAGTGCCCCAGATTTAGAGGGAAAAATCAGCCTGGGCCACACAGACCTGGCTGTGGTACACTTGCCAGTTGAATAGCTAGCAATCGTTGCAAAGGCTTACAGCATTAAAAAGTGGTCGTTTGGACAAGGTACCAGGGGGTATGTACGTAAACCTGCAATTGTATCCTGACAAGAAGCTAAAGCTTTCACCAGGGCAGGGCAGGGCAGGGGGCAAAGGGACAAGAGGAGAAAAGGTACTTGCATTTATATAGCGCCTTTCACGACCCCAGGATATCCCAAAGTGCTTTACAGTCAATGAAGTGTAGTCACTGTTGTAAATGTAGGAAATGCGGCAGCCAATTTGCGCACAGCAAGATCCCACAAACAGCAATGCGTTAAATGACGTCAACTTTTGGGGGGGGGGGGGGGGGGGGTGGCGGGAGAATGTTGGTTGAGGGATAAATATTGACCAGGAAAACACCCCTGCTCTTTTCCGAATTGGACGATGGGGATCATTTACATCCACCTTAGGGGGCAGACATGGCCTCGGTTTAACATCTCAGGGGACAGATGTCTTCTCTGACGGACTCCCTCACATCGGCACTGAAGTTCATGCAGAGATATTTTGCTCAAGTCTCTCGATTCACTGAAGTTGGACTTGAATCCACTACCATCTGTCTCAGAGGGGAGAGTCATGGCAGGAGAAAAAAAAAAAATGAATGACCCAGGGACAAGTCATTACAAGTCCGTCACTGCACTATGAACATCTCTATGTATATTGTTTTGAAAATTCAAAATCAAAAGACACAGACGATATAACTTGAATTCTCATAAGGGCTGCCACCTATTCCAAATATCTGAAGATGGAGAGCAGGCACAAGGTATTTCTGCTCTCACCTCAGACCCCAGCATAATCTGCTCTTCTTCTTTGGCCTCCTTATCTCGAGAGACAATGGGTAAGCGCCTGGAGGTGGTCAGTGGTGTGTGGAGCAGCGCCTGGAGTGCCTATAAAGGCCAATTCTAGAGTGACAGGCTCTTCTACAGGTGCTGCAGAGAAATTTGTTTGTCGGGGCTGTTACACAGTTGGCTCTCCCCTTGTGCCTCTGTCTTTTTTCCTGCCAACTGCTAAGTCTCTTCGACTCGTCACACTTTAGCCCCGCCTTTATGGCAGCCCGCCAGCTCTGGCGAACGCTAGCAACTGACTCCCACGACTTGTGATCAATGTCACAGGACTTCATGTCGCGTTTGCAGACGTCTTTAAAGTGGAGACATGGACGGCCGGTGGGTCTGATACCAGTGGCGAGCTCGCTGTACAATGTGTCTTTGGGGATCCTGCCATCTTCCATGCGGCTCACATGGCCAAGCCATCTCAAGCGCTGCTGACTCAGTAATGTGTACAAGCTGAGGATGTTGGCCGCCTCGAGGACTTCTGTGTTGGAGATACGGTCCTGCCACCTGATGCCAAGGATTCTCCGGAGGCAGCGAAGATGGAATGAATTGAGACGTCGCTCTTGGCTGACATACGTTGTCCAGGCCTCACTGCCGTAGAGCAAGGTACTGAGGACACAGGCTTGATACACGCGGACTTTTGTGTTCCGTGTCAGTGCGCCATTTTCCCACACTCTCTTGGCCAGTCTGGACATAGCAGTGGAAGCCTTTCCTATGCGCTTGTTGATTTCTGCATCGAGAGACAGGTTACTGGTGATAGTTGAGCCTAGGTAGGTGAACTCTTGAACCACTTCCAGAGATCCCACCTCAGATCCCAGCATAATCTGCTCTTCACTGCTTCACATTAAAGGCTGCTGGGAAAATGTCCAATAACAAAATGGCCAACTAATTCAGGATCTGCAGTGTGTATTTCAAAACTAACTTAGAAATGTTTTTCACAAACATTCCAGCATAACATTGTAAAGCAAGAACCTGCATTTATAAAATATCTCATCAGAACTTCCCAAAGACAAGCAACTTTGTTTTGCAGTAACTGTTGGTCCAGGATTTTGACCCAGCAGCAGTGAAGGAAAGGGAGTATTTAGTTCCAAGTCAGGATGGTATGTAGCTCGGAGGGGAACTTGCAGGTGGTGGTGTTCCCATGCCTTTGCTGCCCTTGTCCTTCTAGGTGGTAGAGGTCGCAGCCTTGGTGCACTGCTGCAGTGCATCTTGTAGATGGTACACACTGCTGCCACTGTGCGTCAGTGATGGAGAGAGTGAATGTTTGTGGATGGGGTGACAATCAACCAGGCTGCTTCATCCTGGATAGTGTCAAGTTTCTTGAGTGTTGTTGGAGTTGCACCCATCCAGCAAGTGGAGTGTATTCCATCACACTCCTGATTGTGCCTTGTAGATGGTGGACAGGCTTTGGGGAGTCTGGAGGTGAGTTACTCGCCACAGGATTCATAGCTTCTGACCTGCTCTTGTTGCCACAGTTTTTATGTGACTACTCCAGTTCAGTTTCTGAACAATGGTAACCCCCAGGATGTTGATAGTGGGGGATTCAGTGATGGTAATGCCATTGAATGTCAAGGGGAGATGGTTAGATGCTCTCTTGTTGGAGATGGTCATTGCCTGGCACGAATATTACTTGCCACTCATCAGCCCAAGCCTGGATATTGTCCAGGTCTTGCTGCATTTCTACATGGACTGCTTCAGTATCTGAGGAGTCATGAATGGTGCTGAACATTGTGCAATCAGCGAACATCCCCACTTCTGACCTTATGATTGAAGGAAGGTCATTGATGAAGCAGCTGAAGATGGTTGGACCTGGGACACTGTCCTGAGGAACTCCTGCAGTGATGTCATGGAGCTCAGATGATTTACCTCCAACAACCACAACCATCTTCCTTTGTGCTAGGTATGACTCCAACCAGCGGTGAGTTTTTCCTCTGATTCTCACTGACTCCAGTTTTGCTAGGACTCCTTGATGCCATACTCAGTCTGCCTTGATGTCGAGGGCAGTCACTCTCACCTCACGAATTCAGCTCTTTTGTCCATGTGTGAACCAAGGTTGTAATGAGGTCAGGAGCTGAGTGGCCCTGATGGAACTCAAACTGAGTGTCAGTGAGGTTATTGCTAAGCAAGTGCCGCTTGATGGCACTGTTGATGACACCTTACATCACTTTACTGATGATCAAGAGTAGACTGATGGGGCCGTAATTGGCTGGGAAGGACTTGTCCTGCTTTTTGTGTACAGACATAGCTGGGCAGTCTTCCACATTGCCGAGTCGATGCCAGTGTTGTAGCTGTACCGGAACAGCTTGGCTAGGGGTGCGGCAGTTTCTTGAGCACAGGTCTTCAGTACTATTGCCGGAATATTGTCAGGGCCCGTAGCCTTTGCAGTATCCAGTGCCTTCAGTCGTTTCTTGATATCACGTGGAGTGAATCGAATTGGCTGAAGACTGGCATCTGTGATGCTAGGGACTTCAGGAGGAGGACCAGATGGATTATCTACACTATCCTGGGAGACTTGGAACAGAAAAACGCTCAAGACCTCATTTTAACAACTCGACAATGACCACACATCTGATAATCAGGGATAGGCACCAACATGTTGCACCACGGACATTTGACAAAATTACTGACTCAGTCACAGACATGGGGGTAATTAATTTGTATATAAAGTGTATCGCCAATCTCATGCCATCAAGACACAGTCCGACCTAAAACATATTTCTCCCTATAAATAAAGTAGTTAAGCATACAAACATCAATGGAGAACAGCACAACTGTATTAGCTAGCTAGCAAGCAAAATAGTATGCAATGCCAATGTGAATTACATTTGTTGACCGAATAGAGCTAGCCACAACATGGCACAGGGTGGTAGATGGACTTTATTGGATGAAACAACAGCATCTCTCATGGACAAAATGTAATTTATTCACTAAAGCTAGTGACAAAATTAGATGAAGACAGTTACAAATAAAGAGTGCCCTTCAGTTCCTCCAATAAAGCAATTCTCATAAATTCACTTATGTCTAGATCTCAGTCGATCACTGTTGATTCCGATTCAGCTCTGACAAGTTAATTGTTGACAAAAAGCTTTTCCGCAAAAGGTTGAGCTGTTGTTACTACATGTATTATTCAGTTACAAAATGTTTAGTCACTATCTGTAAGATTGTACACCAGACTAACCAATTTACATCTAAGCCAAATCTCTTATCTGTTAACAAAGGTGCACTTTTAACGTAATGTAATTATATGATACAGACAACTTTCAAATGACATTGGCCACTCAGGTTATCTGCCCTCAAACTGGATAGTAAAAGATGCACATTGCAGTTACTGATCTTTGACATACTTGTTAAACTTGTCCTTTGATCCAATTCGCAGCAAACAAAATCAGTTACTGACTGTTCCTAACATGGTCATTGAAACATAATAAATTTTTACTTTGTCTTCTCCTAACAGTTTTTAAAACTGCAAATGCAGCACGGATTTTGTTTATGAATCATAGACAGTCCATCATAGATTAAGGTTTCTTAAAGCTATCCGTTACAGTGTATTTACTATTGTATATGGGTCAGCAGCATCGTGTTTTTGCCAATAGCAATCAGCCTATTACACCGTGCTCTTGAGTTCATGAGGAACTTACAGTGCTGACTTCTGGAGATTCATTGGATTTTCTTGCCTGTATTCCCCTCAAGACAAGTTCTCGAACAATATGATTCCAAATGGAATGCAGCAGAATTACGACATTTATATAGAAGGAAAAATCCAGCAACTTTCAACATGCCACTAAGCTTGTGTCCCAAGTGAAAGTAATGCATGTCAGAGCATAGAAATTGAGACATTCCCTAACTGACGTATACCATTTTAAAATGAGTTTACATAACAAAAGCCTTTAAACTAGATTATTTCAAAACACATGGTCAAAGGCTTTGGCGGAGAGGGGGGTGCATATTACAATTTTTGTCTTACACCGGGGCCGGTGAGTCAATTTTGGAAAGATAAAGGCATTAAAAATTTATCTATAAATCAAAACAACACAAAATGTGCATTTTTGTGAAGAACCTTTAAATGAGAAGACTAATTTATTGACTTACTTTCTCATCACTATGCTGGACATGGATTTAGCGAGATGCCTGCCATTTCTTTTGCTTTCACAAGAAGTCAGTGTCTGCCCGCACACTTGTAGTGATGTGGAGTATTCTGGACAGATGTCCATCTGTCAGGACTCTCTCTCCCTCCTCTTTCTGTGTCTGTCTCTGTCCACCTCCCTCTGTGTCACCCCCCCCCCCCCACCGTGTTGTCTCCCCTTCTGTGTGTCCTACCCCACTCCGCTCTCTTTGCCCCTCTCTACCTCCCTCTTCCTCTTTCTCCCTCTGCCCCTCCCTCCTCCTCTTTCTCCCTCTCTCTGCCCCCCTCCCCCTCTCTCTGTCTATGTCTCTCTCTCTTCACACGTCTGTCTCTCTCTCCCTCTCTGTCCCCCCCTTTCTCTGTGTCTTCCCCCCACTCTGTCCCCCCCCCATCCCCCCCTCTCTCTCTCTGACCCTTCTCTCTCTATCCACTCTGTACGCCTTCTTGCCCCACTCTCACTGCCCCTCTGTCTCTCTCGCTCTAACCGTTGCAGAGAGCCGGAACAGAGGTTTCTGAACTTTGGACAGATTTGTGGCTTTCCAGCTGGCTTTTTAAAAAATAAAAATTCGCCTGCTGGACAACCCTGAATCTGTCCAAATTTCGGAATTCTCTGCTCCTGCTCTCAATGCCCGTCAGCTGTGAATGTGGAAAGGTGTGATAATGAGCATTAGATGAAGATCTGAGTTTAGAAATTCCAATTCAGCAGTGAAACGGACAGTGCAATTTCTCTTTGAAGCCGATCTGGTCGGAAAGAAGAAGCCGATGGGAAATTTCTCATCCCTGAAATTAACAGTCACGGAACTCTGCTGACAGTGCAGCACTCCCTCAGCACTGCACCAGCAGTTCCGTCCCCCGCGGCCAGGTTCTGGGGCTACCTGAGTAAATCTGACCCAGGAAGTGAGAGAGCTACCTACTCAGCCAAACTGACTGTAGGAGGTTACTCGTAACAACTGCGCAAAATCAAAGATGCATTTAAATCAGGTCCCATTCATTCCAGCTTAATCCAGAATTCCTAGACCCTAATGAACAAGGAGTGAAGCTTTGGCTTCGTGCTAGCATTCCTAACGCTGAGTCAGCAGGCGCAGAGTTCGAACTCAGCTTCAGGCAGTGCGCAAAGATTGGATGCACCAGCTCAAAACTTGGGGTTAACATTCAACAGGGCCCTTGCATTTGGTGTGCATGGGTGTCCCCCTTGTATCGATGGGTTACGGGATCCCTAAAAACCCTTTCACCATATATGGCTATCTATCTGATGAGCTAGTGCAATCTGCTTGCAGAAATGTCTAGCGTGAAAGCTGTTAGGGGCAACACACCCTCCATGCAGGATATGCTCTCCCTGCCAAGAAAAAAAAATCAATGGCATTTGAGCAAATGAGCCGAGAGAATGCATGACCCTGATTCAAACACACAGAACCCACATCAGGTTTGTTTGCATTGTTCCGCACACTGACTGTTACAGTTAAGACTTCCAGATTGCGTACTGGCTCTATTTAACTGTGAATTCCTTAACCAGCCAGTTGAAAATTACCAATCAGAATCACCGCACGAACAATACCATTCAGCAGAGGAAGAAAAAGGGGGCAGCTAGTCCAGATACATTCGGCATTACTCACTGGGTGGAATTCAGAAAGAATCAAACAAGATAAAAGACAGTGCGAGATACATGCCTGAAATTCTCAGTCACAAGACACAGAGAGTAGGACACGTTTTTTAAAAAAAATATCAATGGCAGTGCAGTTGGAATTTCTCCAGTTCAAATTTTTCAGCTCGAGTTCGGATGGTTCTGTTGTTAAGTTTGCAAATAAATAAGGTGGACATATTTAATAAATAGCACCTCATCATAGAAAGAAATAATGTGCATTTATATAGCGCTGTTCACGACCTCAGGACATCACAAAGCACTTTACAGCCAATGAATTACTGTTGAAGTGTAGTCACTGTTGTAGCAGCCAATTTGAGCTTCCAGAAACAGCAATAAATGACCAGATCATCTGTTTTTAGGTTGGTCGAGGGATATTGTCCAAGACACCAGGGCGAACTCCCCTGCTCTTCTTCGAAGCAGCGTCACTATCTGAGAGGGCTGATGGGCCTCGGTTTAATGCCTCATCCGAAAGATGGCACCTCCGACAGTGCAGCACTCCCTCAGTACTGCAGTGGGTATGCCAGACTACCTTTTGTGCTCATTGCACCTTTTGGGACATGAACCCATAATCTAGGGGCTCAGCAGGCAAGAGTGCTACCAAGCCAAATCATGCTTTGTACACACATGTACACATACAGGGAAACGTCACTTGTATTTATATAGCGCCTTTGACATAATAAAGCACCCAAGGCACTTCACAGGAACGTAATCAAACAAAAGTTGACGAACACATACACAAAATTCACTCACATCTGGGTTTGCTTTCCTGTTTATTTTCATGTGCTTTAAACATCAGGCCAAAATTCAACAGGAGAAAAAGCTTTTAATGGGCTTGAGGAACGATGGACATAAATCAACACCCTTCTTTGAACAACAAGATCAAAGTGAGTTTGCGGCGATTCTTCAGATACTCAATAGCAGGATGGTGAACGTGTGAAAAGGGGTGGGGAGAATATCAGTTGTGTTTTAGTATTTAAATCTTCAAAATGTAAAAAGAGTCACAGTCACGACGGCAGATGTTCCACTACTTAATTATCACCAAGAGCATCATATATCCCCTTAACACAGGAGGCCCAGCAAAGCCAACGAAACAGTGGGGCACACAACACAATGAAGGCATGAGATACTCTTTAACCCTTGCGCTCCTGCTGCCCAACAACAACGTGCATTTATATAGCGTGGAGAGAGAGGTGGAGAGGTAATTCGAAAGCTTAGAGCTTATGCAGCTGAAGCCTCAAACCACCAATGGATCTTGTATGTTACCATTAACATGCATTTTGCATACATCAGTCTGTGCTCAAACACTTGCCCAAGCGGCGCCGCCCACCAATCTTGCCAATCCTCAAAGTCAAAACGCGTACATGAACAACAGTTGCTCTTGCACAGGAGTCCTGTTTCAGTTCAAATTCCAGGACACTACTGTGCATGATATGGCTCCTCTCATTTGCACTGTTTTGTTCAGTCCCCTTTATATATAGGCCGGACTGCTAAGCCTGTGGGACATGGGAAATTGGATAACAGAACCAGATTGACTCAAAACGTTCTCTTGAAAACGAGACCAATGTAAAAGCAACTAAGGGCTGCCTGCACCAGCTCGAATCCACAGCAGCTTTCCTTGGAATGGGCAGGGGGAACAGAACTGATGGTGCGGGACAACTAGAAAAGTGCAAAGCATTATCTGTGGATGGAGCAGGCTCGAAGGGGCTGAATGGCCTACTCCTGCTCCTAATTTCTATGGTGCTCGATATGTAACACAAAAAAAACTTCCCGTAACTGTGGATAACTCCGGCCTTAGAGGACCACTAACATTAGTGCTAATTGAGGGTAAGATTAATGACTTTAATGTACTATCATCCCATCAAAAAAAAAAGAGCAAGGGCCTTAAAATGATGGAGCAAAAATGTTTTACACACTCCTATGAAATTTTCCACCTTGTTAATGGGAGCCTGCACCCAATTTGTATCAAATTGGGTTAACCCCTAGCGGAGAAAGCGGTCATCCACCAATAAGCACGTGTACAAAAGTAGCCCACAGTGTAATTAACTCTTTCTGTGCCTTTTAAGTTTGGCTAAGGGGTAGCACTCTCACCCCTCATCCACGTCAGAAAGCCATGGGCTCAAGCCCTATTCCAAACTTGAGCACAAAGTCTTGGCTGGCATTTCAGTGTAGCACGGAGTGAAAGCTATATTTAAGGGGAAGCTAGATAAGCACACGAGAGAGAGAGTACTAGAAGGATATGCTGATAGGGTGAGATGAAGTACGATGGAAGGAGGCTAGTATGGAGCATTAACACTCTAACAGACATGTTGCTCCAAGTGACCTGTTCCTTTGCTGTAAATTCTGTGTAACTCAATATAAATTCTATCCACATTGTCGGAGCTGGCATTTTTCAGATAAAATGTTAAACTAAGTCTGTCTGCCCAAGTTGACATAAAAACCACTTTAAGGTTTCCCGAAGACATGAAAGGGACTATTATAAAAGGCGAGTTCTTTCTTTAATTCTTTTTGGAAAGGCCTTAATAGCTGACAGGCACAGCACTGTAAGTAACCAGAGGAGAAAGGCAGCTTCTTCAGAACTAAATAAATCAGGAGGGGTGGTATTTGTGTGTAACAGGCGGTGGTGAGCAGACGCCAGCTGTGTTTATTCAGAAGGCTATCTTTAATCCTATAGCTTCTTGTCATTATGTCTGACTAGAGTCCATTATCTCTAACTGGAGTCCATCTTCCTGTAGGTGACATGTTAAATGTAATTCAACACCAGGATTTTTTATACTAATCAGAAGCCTTTTGTCAGGCCTTATCTAACTACAATTACCACATGACCTATTAATAATCCCTTCCAAATGGAAGTCCAATTTGACTCCCACGAACGGCTACCAGATATAAAATTTCCAGCTTCTTGCAGGATTGGCCTGTAACAGAATTAGTCCATTAACCCTTCCTTTGACAGATCCCCTTTGGTGTTTCAATCAGGTTTACCATCCCGAGAATTTCTATTTCTGAAGGCTATTTGAAGTTCACGGGAAGTTCACATGCATGCACGTCAGGTGAGAATGGAATTGGACTTAGCTATGATGGTCGCTGTGGTCAAATGGAGTCAAATATGGTAGCATAGTGGTTATGTTACTGGACTAATCATCAAGAGGCAGGAATTCAAATCCCCACAGCAGCTGGGGAATTTGTTGACCTCACCATCGTCCTCTAAAGCCTCTCCCCCATCTCAATGGGAACCCATCAATGATTTCACTGTTACCTATCCAATTGGATGCAGGTTAACAATAGCTTGTTTTCCCATCCTGCACCGCTACTTCTGGAGTCCATCAAGGATCTCTCTCAGTTCCTCCTCATCAACAACATGCTGCCCCTTGGCAACATCAGCCCAAGACATGGTATCAGGTCACCCTATCTCAACCTCTTCATGCCTCAATCGCTCCACTGTCCTGGTGTTGATTCACATTCAGTCCTGGATGAACTGCAATTCCTTGCCATTAAATGTTAGTTAGAATGAAGCCATTATCTTTGGTCCCCACTTGATCGGTATCTCAGGATGAACCGGAGGATCCACCAACCTCAGCATCCTTCTTGGCTCCGAACTGAGCTTTTGCCCTCACAACTCTTGATCATAAAGATCGCCTACCTCCACCTCCATAATATCACTCACCTTGGCTCCTGCCTCAGCCACTGCTGCTGAAACCCTCATCCATGCTTTTGTCCAGCCTCAGTTACTCCAATACTCCCCTGACCAGCTCCCCCTCCTCCATTAACTTCAGCTCATCCTCTGCTACTCTTATTTTATCCCACTCACCCATCACCCCTGTCCTCACTGACCTACATCGATGCCTGGTCGCTCAACCCCTTCAAATTTAAATTCTCATCCTTCCCTCTCAAGCCCGGCAACTCCTTCACCTCTGGCCTATTGTGCCTCCCCCAGTTCCTTTGCCCCACCATAGGTGGTTGCACCTTCCTCCATCTAGATTCTATGCTCTGGAACGCCATACCTAAACCTCTCGTCTCTTCCTTTAAGGCTGTCCTTAAAACCCACCTCTTTGATCAAGCTTGTAGTGGCCTGTCCTAATATCACCTTCCTTGTCCTGCTGTGATGTGGTCTCATACCCATTAGAATTGCGTTAAATATTCTAGTTGCTCTGCTTATAGCCAGGGCAAGGGCAGTTGGATTCAAACCCGAGTCGTAGAGCTATTCCAACCCTAGGCAGCTCCATGACCTTTCCCTTTCCTATCTGTGAAATCTCCTCCAGCCACACTCTTAGTTGGTGTTATGACCAGATGAGAAGGAGGTCTAAGGTTCCCTCTCAGCCTTCACCTGGACTTACCGTAACAGGGTGTTATACTAAACACACCATTTTTTCTTAGCTCCCCCTTAGTGAATCCTTGTTCACTGCTTTCCAATTGTAAGGCAAAGAAACCAGCCAATCAGGTTTTCTTAAGTTTAAAGAACAAAGGTTGAACTTCATTAAACTCTAATTTGGTTAACACCGACAGATATGCCACGTGCCCACGCCAGCAAGCATATGCAATACACACATGCAGATAGAGACAGAAAAGAGAAGAAACAAAGTGGAAAAAGTTTGAGGCAGTATCTGAAGATGGTTTTTGTTACTGTTCTTTGAGCTTGCTGTAGAGTCCTTGATTGTAGGTAGGTCTTGCTTTTCCTTGGGGCCCAGTATTCTTCTTAAACCTTGTTCGATGTCGGAGACTTTTCTCTCTTGAAGTTCACATGTCTTCAGTGGGTTCAGAGGCTTATAAGACATGGGAGCAGACTGGAGAGGTCTTCTCAGTCTAGGAGAAAACAAACAGTCTTTCTTCTCTCAAACTGTCTGTGCAGGTTAGTCATGTGACTAGCTGGTTTGACCAAGACTGTTTGTGGATTCGGCCACCTTAGCAGCCCTCCTGGAATGTGAGCTTCCTCACCTTCAATGTCTGGTTATCAAAGTCCATTGTGGGTTGAATGTGTCAGGGAATGGTCCTTTGTCTCCACAAGCACTGTCTGTTAGTATGTAAATGTTTTTTCCAGCCACGGCTGATCTGTTTAACAAATCATTTCCTCACTCCAGCAACAGTTTAAAATCAATGTTCATATGACAAAATTAATATGCCTCATTCTTGGCAGGTGGGAGTCTGCATGACAGTTGGCATCCTTCCATCTATGAAAAATGATGGACACGCAGCAAACAACCCATTTAGGTGGGGTGTCTTCCCTTGGTTCACCTTTGCTGATGGCTGTGAAGGCCAATCCTTGAGGCACAGGTTCTGCCACAAGTGCTGCACGTGAAGCTGCCAACAGACGCTGCAAGTTGTTGTTTTTGATGTTGGCGCCTGTTGCCAAGTTGCTGTAGCAACTGGTCATCGTGGTAGTGCATATCAGTCCACAGGATGTGTCGACATTTCCCTCTTTCACCAGCTAGTGATTCCTGGCTGTGATAGTCGACATTTAGAGCCTTCATGTCACGCTTGCAAGCATCTTTGCAGTGGAGCTTTGGCTGCCCCACTGGACATCTGGCTCTGGCTACCTCACCATAGAGAAGGTCCCCGTGTATACAACTGTCTTCCATCCTGTGGATGTGTCCGATCCACCAAAGTCGCTTCTGTTTGATTAGTGCCAACACACTTGGGAGCTCTGCCTTTGAGAGCACTGCCACATTTGTGATTTTGTCCTGCCAGGATATACCCATAATGCACCGCAGACAGTGAAGATGGAAATTATTGAGTTTCTTTTCCTGGTAGCTGTAAGTCGCCCATGTTTCACAGCCAAACAGCAAATTGCTGAGAACACAGGCCTCATAAACCATCAGCTTGGTCCTATGGGTCAGCTTGGTGTTATCCCATGTGCATTTCGTGAGTCGGCCAAAGGTGGTGGCTGCTTTCCCTATCCGTGTAACGAGCTCTGCATCAAGGGACAGATTGTCTGTCACCGCGGACCTGAGGTCGCAGAATTTGCTCATCACTTCCAGTGGGGCGTTACTTAGTGTGATCAGGGGTGGAGATGCAACACCTTGTCCCATGACCACTGTTTTCTTGACGCTTATAGTCAAGGAGAACAAGTTGCAGGCATGGGAGAGGCAGTCCATGAGTCTTTGCAGCGGAGTTTCCGTGCGAGTCCCTCAACCCTCCACGATATCTGCGCTCCTCTAATTCTGGCCTCTTGTGCATCCCTGACTTGAATCGCTCCACGCCTTCAGTTGCCTAGACCTCAACCTGTGGATTCCCCTCCCTACACCTCTCCACTTCACTTTCCTCCTTTAAGATGCTCCTTAAAACCTACCTCTTTGACCAAGCTTTTGGTCACCTGACCCAATATCTCCTTTTGTGGCTCAGTGTCATACTTTGTTTTATAATGCTCTTGTAAAGCACCTTGGGACTTTTTATTATGTTAAAGGTGCTATATAAATATAAGTTGTTGTTGCTGTTGGTGTAGACCCCAGTTCCTGTTGTTTTTAAACTCTATTTGCCACAACAGTAACTGCACTTCAAAGGATAGTTGATTGTCCAAAGCACTTTTGAGATACTTCAACATAAAAAGGCACTATATAAAGGCAGCTCATTAGGATTAGCCTGTACTTAGCAGTAGAAACTTTTGTTTAAAAATAAAAGTCACAGGTAGCTTGTTTATGTAAAAAATGAAATAATTGTGGAAGTGTAGGCAAGATCGAAAAACCCAAGTAAAGTGCATGGTGGAATATTACCATAGGACCGTATCTTGGCTTCATCGGAGGTTCCTGTCCATTATTTTAGTCGAGGGGTAAACCTGCTTTAAAGGAAAAGGATTAACTCCTCTGTAAATAGAGAAGGGAATTTCAGACACATACGCTAATCGCTTGTACATCAGTTTTTAGTACGAAATGGCAAGGTTTTCAGATAACAAGCATCGATTTCCTTTCTTCTGGATTCCAGGGACTTAAAGCATTACTCTCTTTGCAAGCATTCATCCTTCCTTAATGACACAACATACAAATTTAAACTTAAAAGCATGAACAGCACGTCACAGAACTCACGCCAAAGCTCCTTCCTCTGTGGGTATCTTAAAATGTCACGCAAGACATTACCATGGAAACAGCACCTCTTTAATGTTTAATGATATTCAACTGCAAGTAACGTAATGAAAGCAATACTAGATACTCGCGATAGATGCTTCCCTATTTAGGTCAATCGGCTTAATTAGGTGTTCTTTCTATAAATATCGGTGATAGAGCAATTGGATTTACAATCTCTGATGTAAAATACATCAGATGGCCATTACTAATGAAAGGCAGCCTTGGCTTAAGGTTTTGTTGATGGCAGCTTGTGATCAGGATCATTAAAAAAAAAAGTCAGAGGGGTTTTATTGTTTCAAATGATCAAAGAGCCCCCCCGTCACTTTACTAGAAGTTTCTGTAGCTTAGTCCTTGTCCTGTCCAATCCCTAAATGGGAAGGTAGTCATCTCCCAAAAACGAAGTCAACATTTGGGAAAGCTACGAGTGCGATGAATGTCTCTCTCCCAACGAACCAACCACCACCACCCGCTGACCCACTCCAGTGCACATATGAATTTCTGTGGTTTACATGAGAGTACACTTGGTCAGGCACCTGGTAGGTGAATGTTCGGAGAATGTTTAACTAAGATTGGGAACAACAATTGAGTCGAGTCCCATCCATGCACACTTTCCAGCAAGTGTTACTGGATGATTGTTCCCCTCCATAGCTGGCAGGGTACGGAGATCAAATTTATGATGCCCCAGCTGAGGGCAACAAACTCCCTTTACCCACTGGGGCGTCTCTCTCTTTTTGGGAAATGGCAGCTGTTTGAGCTAAAAGTCTTCAAAACGCTTAAAAAAAAAAGACAGGACTTGCATTTACATTGCATCTCCTAACCTCTCTCTTAAATAACACCAAAGCATTCTGCAGATGACGAACAATGCAGTAAAAGGTAAGGTAGGTGAAGGTGCCGGCTATTTTACACAGAGCAAGATCCCACAATCAAACAGGCCATTTGATCTGTTTTTATCTCGACTGTTGTGGTTGAGAGAGTGATGTTAGATGAAAAATAGGGAAAAGTCCCAGTTGTCTGGTTTGCTTTTCCAATAGTCGCATGGGATCTTTAATATCCACCTGAACCACTGTGATCCAAGTTCAACATCTCAGCAGAAGCAAGGCAGGAGTCTTGAATCCACAACCTGCTGATCCAGAGGAGAGAGACTGTTCGTAACCCAAGCCAAACATACACATCAGTAACTTTAGTACTTCAGACAGGTTTAAAGTTTTTTAAAAAAATTGCTTGGAATTCAGCAATTTTTAAAAGGCAAGAAGGAAACATGTTGAAACAGAACATGTAGATAACAGATGTCCACAAGTTACAAGAGCAATAATTCAAGAGAGCAGTGTGGATAATGTTTACAAAGTTCAATAAAGCCACTAGATTCAATTAATCATGACAGACATTTGTTATTCATTACACTGTATAATCTAACCAATAATGTTCCTTTGATTCAGCAAAGTGTAATAGTAGGGACGTGAAAATTTACAATGCTGACTACCTGAAGCGAGGGAGAGCAGTCTCCAATAAAGCAATTATAGACTCTGGACTCCCAAACTTCAGTTAAGTCTACAGATTAAAGTACTGGCAGCTACAGAGAGGAACAACGGAAGAGTAGGCCATTCAGCCCCTTGAGCCTGTTCTGCCATTCACTGCTATCTGCACCTTAACTTCAACTACCCACCTTGGTTCTTAATACCCTGGCCAAACAAACACAAAGCCATCGATTTCAGTTTTAGAAATTTTCAGTTCACCCCCTAGTTTCAACAGCTTTTTTTTGAATTCATTCATGGGATGTGGGCGTTGCAGGATGGGCCAGAATTTATTGACCATCCCTAATCGCCCTCAAGAAGATGGTGGTGAGCTGCCTTCTTAAACCGCGGCAGTCCATGTGGGGTAGGTACGCCAACAGTGCTGTTAGGAAGGGAGTTCCAAAATTTTGACTCAGTGACAGTAAAGGAATGGCGGGATGGTGTGTGGCTTGGAGGGGAACCTGCAGGTGGTGATGTTCCCATGCATTTGCTGTCTTTGTCCTTCTAGTTGGTAGAGGTCACTGGTTTGGAAGGTGCTGTCTAAGGAGCCTTGGTGCGTTGCTGCAGTGCATCTTGTAGATAGTACACACTGCTGCCACTGTGCGTCGGTGGTGGAGGGAATGAATGTTTGCGGATGGGGTGCCAAACAAGCGGGCTGCTTTGTCCTGGATGGTGTCGAGCTTCTTGAGTGTTGTTGGAGCTGCACCCATCCAGGCAAGTGAAGAGTATTCCATCACACTCCTGACTTGTGCCTTGTAGATGAATGACATGCTTTGGGGAGTCAGGAGGCGAGTTACTCGCCGCAGGGTTCCTAGCCTCTCACCTGCTCTTGTAGCCATGATATTTATGTGACTACTCCAGTTCAGTTTCTGGTCAATGGTAGCCCCTAGGATGTTGATAGTGGGGGATTCAGTGATGGTAATGCCATTGAATGTCAAGGGGAGATGGTTAGATTCTCTCTTGTTGGAGATGGTCATTGCCTGGCACTTGTGGCGCGAATGTTACTTGCCACTTATCAGCCCAAGCCTTGATACTGTTCAGGTCTTGCTGCATTTCTACATGGACTGCTTCGGTATCTGAGGAGTCACGAATGGTGCTGAACATTGTGCAATTATCAGCGAACATCCCCACTTCTCACCTTATGATTGAAGGAAGGTTATTGATGAAGCAGCTGAAGATGGTTGGGCCTAGGGCACTACCCTGAGGAACTCCTGCAGTGATGTCCTGGAGCTGAGATGATTGACCTCCAACAAATCACAACCATCTTCCTTTGCGCTAGGTATGACTCCAATCAGCAGAGAGTTTTCCCCCGATTCCCATTGACTTCAGTTTTGGTAGGGCTCCTTGATGTCATACTCGGTCAAATGCTGCCTTGTTGTCAAGTGCAGTTACTCTCATGGCACCTCTTGAGTTCAGCTCTTTTGTCCATGTTTGAACCATGTTTTGTGGGGGGGGGGGGGGGGAAAGAGAGTTCCAGTGTGAGGAAGTGCTTCCTGACATCACCCCTAGCTCTAATTTTCAGGTTATGCCCCATTGTTCTGTACTCCCCCCACCAGAGGAAATAGGGTAAATAGAGAGAAACTATCAACTCCTTTAATCATCTTAAACACTGCAATTACATCACCCCTTAATCTTCTATACTCAAAGGACTGGAAGTCTAGTCTATTCAAACTCTCTTCAGAATTTAACATCTTCAGTCTCTGTAGTATTCGATAATGCTGGGACCAGTCTGGAGATGGTGGTTCAAGCACATCAACTAAGATGCCCAATGGTTCAATGAGTTCATGCACTAAGCAATGTGGACCAGAGGGTCCCAGGTTCAGTCCTCTAGTGTGTTGAGATAGCTGACCTCAACTGCAGTAGAATTGATGCCAGTGCCCCTGTGTCACGGAGAGGAGGAGAACTGACTGGAGATCTTTCCCCTAATCCAGAAACTCCTGCTGGAAAGCACATGTCTGGTTTGTCGTCACACGTACAGAAAAGCAAAAGGATGCATTTCCATAGCACCTTTCACAACCTCAGGACACCCCAAAGCACTTTACAGCCAATGAAGTACGCCTGAAGTGCAGTCAGTGTTGTAACGTAGGAAATGCAGCAGACAATTTGTGCACAGCAAGCTCCCACAAACAGCAATGTGATAATAACCAGATAATCTGCTTTAATGATGTTGGTTGAGGGACAAATATTGACCGGGACACCAGGGGGAAACTAATTGAGGTACAAAGCATTTCAGACTGATATTGAAGAGAATGGAAGTACTATAGTATCGTAACTTAGACTGTCGCAGAAATAATTTTGCTGATCCACAATGGAGTTTTTTTTTTACTCTTTCATGGGCATCACTGGCAAGGCCAACATTTGTTGCCCATCCCTAATTGCCCTTAACAACTGAGTGGCTTACTAGTCCATTTCAGAGGGCAGTTAAGAGTCAGATGTTAGCATGACCAGGTACGGACAGCAGATTTCCTTCCCTAAAAGACATGAGTGAAGCAGATGGGTTTTTGCAACAGTGATTGCTTCATTGTTGCATTACTGATTTTAGCTTTAAATTCCAGATTTTATTTTATTTATTAATTGAATTGGCATCCCACCAGCTGCTGTGGTGGGATTTGAACCAATGCCCAAGGCATTAGCCTGGGTCACTGGATTACTAGCTCAGTGACATACCACTATGCCACCATTTCCCCCAACACCATATATACACCATGCAGTCCATACTGAACTTGCCTTCACTAAGGCAGCTGTGTTTTCAGGTTGCACGAGGATTTGTTGCCAGCATAAACGACCTTTCTCCTGGATGATCATCATTGCAGTTTGCAGATAGATCTTGTCTAATGCTCACATTTCCACATGTTGGATCCAAACGAGCAGTTGTCAGCAGATTGATTCAAAGGGGACTGGAAAAAACCGTTGCTGGTTTAATCACCTGAACTAATAGAGAGGCCAGAATGGTAGGTCGAATGTGCAACTTGTCAAATGGCGCCAAAAGACGTCACGCAGACCCAGTGGCGGAGCTAGTTTTGGCAGACTGGGGTGTCAGTCTCGAGATCTGGCCTAGTCAGGAGAAGCTGAGAACTGGAGACTAATGACTTAACTGGTTTGAAGGTTGAGTTGGAAATTGTAGGCCGAAACTGATGGCCAAAGACGAGTGTCAGAGTTCCCTGGGAGCAAAACGGAGGAGGTCCTTCAAAGCTGCATAGGCTGACCTCAAACTGATTGCGGGGCGGGGGGGGGGGGGTCGTGACCTCCTCTGACATCCAACTTCCTGTCCATTCAATTCTACATCATGGTCTAATTAAATTAAAGTGAGCAACTATGTAAGCTTGATGGAGCTTTTTAATACTTAATAGTGTGGAATTTCTTAGAGAAAAATGGAGGGCAAGGACAGGAAGTGCAGCTTGAAGATCTTTGTCGTCATCATGTGATTAGCATTCTACATTTTGGAAACCAGATTAGCTGGAGTATCACTATTTGTTGAAGCATTCCCCAATGGAGCAAGTTGAATTTTATGAAAGGATGGACAGATGGGGACAAAAAAAAGATGGACAGACAGAGAGAATTGACATTTATAAAGTGCGTCATCACCTCTGAGAAACGTCTCAGATGCTTCACGTATGATAAATTATCTTGAAGTGCTCTCACTGCTATAAAGGGAAACAAAACATTGGCTGAATACAGTCCAATTCAGAAGATCTTCCAAGATATTTATAAAGAACTCCCGCCCCCAACATGCCAAATATGCACAGAAACCCACAATTCTCCATGGCTTGCAGACAGTCTGTTTTACTCAAATTGGAAGGTGGTTACTAAATGCCACCTGGGGGATGCAAAGTATTGTCAGATGTCCTACCGTTTTCTGAGCGTCTTGGAAAGGATGGAGTTTTTAATGTCTTTTGTAAGGAAATGGATATGGTCAATAAATAGGGATTATAGAACAGTGAGAGAAGGTGTCACGAACCTAATCATTGGAGTCACGGTTCAAATATCAGCATGAAATGCACCACCGCCAGAATGGCCGACAGTAAGGCATCTCATTATGTACATTTACTCAGACCTCAATGGGAATTATGTTGCTGTCGAATCTAGTTTCATTTCAAAGCTCCCCTTGTTTACCGTGGTATCATCACACTAAAATGCGAAGGCTGAACATCTGTTAGATCTAATAAAGTATATGGCTTCAGCAGTGTGGTGAGGATTGTGAACATTTCACCAGCTGGCGTTTAATGAAATCCATATGCTGTCATCGTCCCGTTCAACACACAAAATAAAAGACGTCCACATTATGAGTGATAAATGCTACATTGTGTTGTGTGCATTGGAGGGGACAGCAAGACATTTCCTCTTCAAATTTCATTCTCGATCCCCTTGTCACCTCCCCCGTTAACCCCTTCTCATCCCGCATCTCCAGAAAGCACCAACTTTTGCTGGGCTATGATTCCACAGGTAGCCTTTCATCACCTCAGCCAAGTGGGCATCATGTGCCAGACTGGAGAGTGGGCATCAAACAAGCTGGTCCGTCTTTAAAGGTAAACCAGCCAAGCCCAATCCCATTCCCCTCCAATGTCCACATCCCAGCAGGAATGCTGGATAGTGATCAAAATGCAAGAATTCCTGATATTCCCCCCTCCATCACCCCTTCTCCCCAAAAGGCAACTATAGGAGAGCTACAGCAGGCTGGTTGAGATCATAGTGGGCTGTGGCACAGTGGGAAGCACTCTCACCTTGGAGACTGAAGATTGTGAGTTCAAGTCCCAGTCAAGGCTAACACTCCATTGCAGTACTGAGGAAGTGCCACACTGTCAGAAATTCCACCTTTCAAATGAGGTATTAAGCTGAAGTTCCCAGCAGGTTGATTTAAAAGAGCCCTTGGCACTATTTCGAAGAAGATTTCTTCCTAGCGTCCTGGGTGATATTTATCCCTTAAGCTATATCACCAAAGCAGATAATCTGATCATTATCATTGTGCTGTTTGTGGGAGCTTGCTGTGCACAAATTGGCTATCGCTCTTCCACAACAGTGTCTATTAGCCACAAAGTGCTCTGGAATGTCCTGAGCTTGTGAAAGACACTATATAAATGCAAGACATTTGTTTTAAAAATCAATGAATTCAGCAAAGATGAAAAACTGTGGTGGAGAGCTTGCTGGTCTGTATGGCTCAGTGTGATACTGCCTTCGCCAACTGGTCCACTGGGGAGCCCACCAGTTACTATAGTCCAATTGAACAAAGGAGGGGATCCCAGTAGCTCTCCATGTTGTTCATGTTATGTCCAGCAGAGATGGGGCAAAAAAAGGTCAAAGCAGGATTTGGTTGCCGGAACGCAAGTACTTAATAGAAGCAGGAGTAGGCCATTCAGCCCCTTGAGCCTGCTCCGCCATTCAATGAGATCATGGTTGATCTACTTAACATCATTTTCCTGCACTCTGGAAGGCTGAGTAATTACCCCCCTGGACTCTTTAATCCTTGGATTCATGCCTTCTGCACATCTTGCCCTTCAATTTGCCCTACCATTTGGAGAACAGCCCTCAGTAGCTTTGGCTCAACTCTATGGAACACCCTCCCTAAATCCCTCTCCTTCTCCACTTAGCATTTCTTTAACAATCTTTTCTCGACCCAACCTTGAGTCACTCCTCATGCGGCCGGACACCTGACCCTCGTGTAATCTCTCAACAAGGCACGTTGGGATTTTAAAAGCGCCACATAGGTGCAAGTCAGTTCTCGAACTGGAATTGCAAACTAATCCCGAGAGTTCGACTGCTCACTCTTCACGTGACACGAGAGATTACCTTCAGAGTTCCAACTGGTTTAGTCCACACGTTGCAGTGTTAGGACACTTACAAATATTTTATTCAGAGAGCGAGCCCAAAGCTTTCCTCCAACAATATAATTAATGCTCCCAAATACAAATTCCTGCAAACAAAATTCCCTCTAAACCACCTCCCTGGAAGATCCTGACCTTTTTAAAAAATTCTTTCATGGGATGTGGGCCTCACTGGCAAGGCCAGCATTTATTGCCCATCCTTAATTGCCCTCGAGAAGGTGGTGGTGAGCTGCCTTCTTGAACCGCTGCAGTCCATGTGGGGTAGGTACACCCACAGTGCTGTTAGAAAGGGAGTTGCAGGATTTTGACCCAGCGACAGTGAAGGAACGGCGATATAGTTCCAAGTCAGGATGGTGTGTAGATTGCTGGGAATATTGCAGGTGCTGGGCAACTGTCAGATGGACCTCATCAGACCCTCCTCTATCTCACCCAATTCCTTCTCTTCCCTCCTGGAAAATGCTGAATTTTGTCATTCTTTACATGTGAGCCGAGTTAGGGAATGTCAGATGGATAAATCGACTGAGGAATTCTTCGTTCTCTCCTAACAGTGCGCAAAATCCAACAAGGGCCATTGGGCAATGATAAGGAATTGGACTAATTTCCACCCTGTGATCTGTCGCGCTCCCAAATTACTTGGCCCCCAGCCATGATCGGCTAGTTCAGTGTGGACTGGAACATCGCAGTTCCCTCTTCAATGTGAAACTTCTTTCTCCGTGTGCCAGAATGGGAGTACTCTAGCATATTAGCAACGTGTGTGCTATTTTGGGTGTGCGATGGAGGGGGAAAGGGAAGCATTAAAGGAAAATTTAACGAAACCACATATCAAACCAGGAGTTTGAAAGGACTAACCGTGACCACCAACACACAGCTCGGCATCAACTAGCGCAGAAACACCAAAAACTTCGAAAGCGTCTGCACCCACAGAGGAAAGCTGCTGCCCCAGTATAATACACTTGACTGACGGGTGTGCTTTGACATGACTAAAGCAGGACTTGTATTTTGCCAGTCCTGAATACCTATATCTGTGCTCAGATGGAAATATAACATTTCAGAACCAAGCCTGATTCTGGTGTGGGAACTGGTTCCATGCTCTACTCAGGTCAATAACGGTCCAGTACCTCAATCCTCACTCAAAAATGATCCAATACGCTATCCGTCATTCTTTTCTGTTTGGGAGAATGGACATGGGATGTCTCTACCTTCCACAGCAACAAACTGTACGCTTTCCGTGAGGGACACACTGAATTATTTCCTTTTGTAAAAGGGAGCAGTGGAGAAATGCTAATTCATCTTTCCCCCCCGAGCAAAATTCCTTTTTTGAACCTCATTGCCGGTATTTTATAATACACTCTTGTCCAGTGAGAGCCTGGGGAAAAGGGCGACAGATAAAATAAACCTAACAGTCATTTACGGAGCACCTTTCTCAAAAGTCTCAAAGCACTTCATTACTCTGAAGTGGGGGTTACTGTTAGGTAAGCATTTGCAGCAGCCATTTTTCTGCACAGCAAGATCCCACATAGAGCAAGATGATGGATCACCAGTTAATCTGCTTCTGTTGGTCCAGGTTAGCAGTGGCAATGACATCTGAAAAACTTCTTGCTCTTCTTTGAATTGTGCCATGGGATATTTAAAGTCCACCTGAACTGACAGTTCAATGATAAATGCAATACTGTGCGAGTGATCAGTTAAAGTAAAGAACTGCATTTATATAGCAACCTTCATAGCCTCAGGATGTCCCGAAGTGCCTTAGATCCAATGAGGTACTTTTGAAAATGTAGTCACCGTTGTATCGCAGGGAACACGACAGCCAATTTGCACACAGGAAGCTCCCACAAACAGCAATGTGATAATGATCAGTTAATCTTTGTTTGTGATGTTCGTTTTCGGACAAATATTGGACAGGACACCTGGGAGAACTCCCCTGCTCTTCTTTGAAATAATGATGTGGGATCTTTCACGTCCACCTGAGAGCAAGTGGGGCATCGGTTTAACAGCTCATCCAAAAGACAGCACCTCCGACAGCACAGCACTCCCTCAGTACTGTCCTGGGAGCGTCAGGCTGGCTTTTGTACTCATATCTCTGGAGTGGGACGTGAAGCCACAACCTTGAGACTCCGAGGCAAGATTGCTGCCCACTGAGCCATGGCTAAGAGCATACATTAGTGTTCTTTCAGTGAGAAACAATCTCCGAACTCCTCCACTGAGGCAATGGAAAATCGAGAGTGTTTATATTTTGTTTTGACTGGCCAGTTGCCTATGAAGGCTACATTCCTGTACATGCCTCTCGTCAATCAAAAGAAGGGGTTAATCTGAACTGATTTATTTTAATATAGAACCTTCAAAGTAGCCATTTTAGTGGTAACTATGACAACCAATACACCTCCCAACTTTCCCCCCCCCCCCACCCCCCTCCACTACTCAACCTCAACTGCTAGCTTCAGTAATACAGTAGTTTATTATTGATGCGGACACACCCCTCCCCCACCTCAGGGAGGCTGCATTCTGTTTATTGCTAAATGGGGGAAGCAGACTGAATTAGCAGGATGTATACTTTAATCAAATTCCTTTCTGTAAGTCTGGACAATTAACTTTACACTAGATTTTTTATCTAACAAGCTTCGGTGGCTTCTATTTTATCTTCTCCCTCGTGGGCCAGCTGTGCCCAGATTATAAAAAGACACCCAAGGCTACTTCAGAAACCATGAATAATTTAGCCACAAATAGCACACAAGACCATGAGGAAAAAAAGGGAAATTCTTTCATGTTCAACGCACACCCCCACCAAATAAAAATCTCAAAAACTCCAGAACTAGCGAACGTCGAGAAAATTGGAAACTGCTGCTCTGGACGTTTCTTATCAAAAAATGTTTTTTTTAAAAAAAGAGAGGCTATTTGTTAAAATGTGCACATGGCCTTGCCCCGGGTTGGGGCTTCTGGTCATTAACAAATAATGTTTTTACAGCTTTAATAGCTGTTTACCAGACTCCAAATGTTAATTAAAGGCTGCGTATGTGACGGCTCAATAAAATGTCAAACATCTCACAGTCCTCGTGAGCTCGCGTGGGTGGTATTCCTTCGGTATTTAAGAAAAGTGGGGGATGGTAACTTGTTATTCCACCCCCCCCCCACCACCTCCCCACTCCAATCCGCTTGGAGACCTATAACCAGAGAGCAGAGTTTCCGTATGAAACCACAAGGTCCTATAAAATCACTTCCTACTTTTGTTCCTTACTAATGATCTGTAATGAGACTCTCGACTTCATTTGTTACCACAGTATGAAGTTTTCAGTGATGGTTATCGTGATATTAATAGGGCACCAGTAAAATTCTTCCGGGTCAGGTCGCTGTGGGTTTAAGCCCTACTTCTGGGTCTCAGTACGTAAATCTGACCCGAAAGTCTGGTGCGATACCGAGCTCTAAGCTAATGGAACAGCTATCGTTCAAAATGAGCAGTTCCATCAAGGCCCCAATTGCTTTTTCCAGTGGTTAAAGGTCCCATGGCACTGGTAGATAAAGTGAAGGTACAGCTCAGCCATGGTCTAACTGAATAGCAGGACAGGCTTGAGGGGCTCAATGGCCTCCTCTTGCTCCGATGTAAAATCAAGGACTGCTCAGAGTGTCCCAAGAAAGCTTTCGTTCCTTGACCAAACGCCCACAGAAAAGCAAATCAACTGGTTACTCTCCTTATTGCTCCACCTACAAGCCTGGCTAGCACAGTTGGTCGAGCACGAGATACTTAATCTCAGGATTGTGGGTTCGAGCCCCCTGTTGGGCAAGTTATTTTTATCTGTCAGCTGTGGCCCAGTTGGAAGCACTCTCGCCTCCGAGTCACAAGAGCACAGAAGTCAAGGCTGACGCTCCAGTGCAGGACTGAGGGAGTGCTGCACTGTCAGAGGTGCCGTCTTTCCGATGGGACATTGTACCAATGCCCAGTCCGCCCTTTCAGCTAGGCATTAAAAAAAAAATCCCATGGCACTATTTCGAAGGGTAACAGGGGAGCTCTCCCTGGTGTCCTGGCCACAATTTATCCCTCAATCAACATCACTAAAACAGGTAATCTGATCTCTATCACATTATGCTCGTGGCGGCTTGCTGTATGCAAATAGGCTGCCACATTTCCCACACTACACCAGTGACTCACTTCAAAAGTACTTCATGGGCTGCAAAGCACTTTGAGACATCTGGTGCTTGTGAAAGGTGCTATAGAAATGCAAGTCTTTCCATCTCGTCTTTTCTTTTGCTGAGTACATAATGCGTGGAACCTGTCGAGGTTAGACTGCGTGGCAGGAACCACAGTGAAGCTTCAGTTGTTGGGGAAACTCCATATATGGATCAGGGCAGTCCAGAACAAAGAGTCATACTTTCCATTTTGAGGTCAAGAAACCCAGAAACGTGGGATTAGCAGCAGGACTTGATCAGCGTATTTGGCCTCCGCTCCAGCCAGACTGGCTGTTGGGAAAGTAGGCCTTGACATCAGGCCGTAACCAGGAAGCAAAGGAGGAGGGACTGCAAAGGTCAGGGGAAGCTAGAATGGGGCCCAGAGTGGAGGGGGGGTGGGGGGGGGGGAAAGTGATTGGAGGCCAGAGAGGCCATGGTAAGGGTCAGTGGGGGCATCAGATAACAGGTGGCTGGGTGAAGCAAATTTGATTGAATTTTTCGAGGAGGTGACGAGGTGTGTAGATGAGGGTAAAGCAGTTGATGTAGTCCACATAGACTTCAGTAAGGTTTTTGAGAAGGTCCCGTGTGGGAGACTGGTTAAGAAGGTGAGAGCCCATGGGATCCAGGGCAATTTGGCAAATTGGATCCAAAATTGGCTTAGTGGCAGGAGGCAGAGAGTGATGGTTGAGGGTTGTTTTTGCAATTGGAAGCCTGTGACCAGTGGTGTACCACAGGGATCGGTGCTGGCACCCTTGCTGTTTGTAGTTTACATTAATGATTTAGACGTGAAATTAGGAGATATGATCATTAAGTTCGCAGATGACACGAAAATTGATGGTGTCGGAAATAGTGAGGAGGAAAGCCTTAGATAACAGGACGATATACATGGGCTGGTAAGATGGGCAGAGCAGTGGTAACTTAATCCTGAGAAGTGTGAGGTGATGCATTTTGGGAGGACTAACAAGGCAAGGGAATATACAATGGATGGTAGGACCCTAGAAAGTACAGAGGGTCAGAGGGACCTTGGTGTACTTGTCCATAGATCACTGAAGACAGCAGCACAGGTAGATAAGGTGGTTAGGAAAGCATATGGGATACTTACCTTTATTAGCCAAGGCATACAATATAAGAGCATCAAGGTTATGATGGAGCTGTATAAAACGCTCATTAGGCCACAGCTGGAGTACTGTGTAAGTTCTGGTCACCACACAATAGGAAGGATATGATTGCACTGGAGAGGGTGCAGAGGAGATTCACTAGGATATTGCCTGGGCTGGAGCATTTCAGCTATGAAGAGAGACTGCAAAGGCTAGGGTTGTTTTCCTTAGGACAGAGAAGGCTGAAGGGGGACCTGATTGAGGTATACAAAATTACGAGGGGCATAGATAGGGTAGATAGGAAGAAACTTTTTCCCTTAGCGGAGGGGTCAATAACCAGGGGGCATAGACTTAAGGTAAGGGGCAGGAGGTTTAGAGGAGATTTGAGGAAGAATTTTTTCATCCAGAGGGTGGTTGGAATCTGGAACACACTGCCTGAAGAGGTGGTAGAGGCAGGAACCCTCACAACATTTAAGAAGTATTCAGATGAGCACTTGAAACGCCATAGCATACAAGGCTACGGGCCAAGTGCTGGAAAATGGGATTAGAATAGTTAGGTGCTTAATGGCCGGCACGGACACGATGGGCCAAAGGGCCTGTTTCTGTGCTGTATAACTCTATGACTCTATAAAGCAGGTAAACTAGATCTAACAGTGGAAAGGCACTTTTATCTCTTGGATCCAGCAGTTCTTGCCTCCCTTTAGCTACCGTGTTCCAAGGCCCAGAAGCCTGGCTGGCCAGGGTTAGATTTAAAATGGTGGTTAATTCTGAGGCAAGCAGCCTCACTATAATAGTTAAATGAGCAACATGCCTCCTGCAAGCAGGTTGTTTGAGAGACAGGGTGGGCCGGGAGCAAAGATGGAAGTGGGCGGTTTTGGCTTGGGTTTAGAATTTTAACAATTTTAAATTCCATCCAACCCGAACCCATCTATTTAAGGGGGTTAAAACTCCCCCCACAGAGTCTACAACTCAGCAACAGTCCATTCGGCCCAACTGGTCCATGCTGGTGTTTATGCCGCACATGAGCCTCCTCCCGCCCTCTCTTCATCTCAACCCATCACCAGTTCCTTCTCTTTCTTTTGCCCTCATGTGTCGATCTAGTTTCTCCTTAAATACATCGATGCTATTCACCTCAACTGGGCAAAGAGGTTCTCCTGAATTCCCTATTGGTGACAATCTTGTATTTATGGACTCCCCACAAGTGGAAACTATTAGATTGCATACTAACAATGAGGAGCAGCAGCCAGCTTAAAACAATTGAAGGCAAGTGCTGAGTGTGCCAGGGCAAACGCTTTTTCCTAACCCTTAAAGAAAGGGATAGCATCTGGCAAAACCTCTTGTTTTCACAGGGAGCAGAGACAGAAAGCTGCACGCAAATGGCCAAGCACGAGTGGGTCACGATGCATTCCAGTGCGGTCTGCGTCATTGTGAGGGCATGGCTCTAAACAAAGACGGTCAGGAAGGAAGTGCCCTTGAACAAAGCCGGGCTCCATCGTTCGTTATGAAGGTTGGGGGTCACTGCAAGGACTCAGTCTGGGTCTTCGCAAAAGCTGGCGCATGAAAATTGCACAGTGGAATCCTTCAAAAGTGCGTCTTGTGAATGGCTTTGTGGGTCCTCATCCTTGTTTTAAACTCCCTCCATGGCTTCACCCCTCCCTACCTCTGTAACCTCCTCCAGCCCCACAATCCTCAGAGATCTGCACTCCTCCAATTCTGGCCTCTTGCGCATCCCTTATCTTATTCGCTCCACCACTGGTGGCCAATGCCTTCAGTTGCCTCCACCCTAAGCCCCAGAATTCTCTCCCTCTCGAGCTCGCCACTTCTCTCTCCTCCTTTAAGACGCTGCCTAAAACCTACCTGTCCTAATACTCACGAGGCACTGTATCAAATTTTGTTTGGCAACGCTCCTGTGAGGCACCTTGCACTATCTAAATGCAAGTTGTTGTTGAATGCACTGTCTGCTGAAGTACAGCTCCAAAGAGACAAGAAAGTCCCAGGTTTGATTCTCAGCCTATCCTGAGTTATTGGAGCTATTCCAACTGCCCAACTCAAAGCCTCAAAAGGGCCCAGCTAAGTTCTTTGTCCAATACTCCCGACAGTCAATGATCAAGCAGGATTTCTTCTGTCCCGAGTTGTTCAGACACGGTCAAGAATCATCCAAAAAGAACTAGAACCGTGGCGCACAAGAGAAAGAAGGACTTGCATTTACATAGCGCCCGTCACAGGATATCGGGGACAGCTCCCCTGCTCTTCTTCAAAACAGCGTCGTGGGATCTTTTACATGCACCAACGAGGACAGACGGGGCCTCGGCTCAACGTATCATTCCAAAAGACGGCACCTCCGGCAGTGCAGCACTCCCCCAGTAGTGCACTGGAGCCTTGATTTTTTGTGCTCAAGTCTCTGGAGTGGGACTTGAACCCACGAGCTCCCGACTGCAAGATAATCTAAATTCTGCCTTAAACCAGCAATCGTCTGAAAGCACAACAAACGGCACCTCCCCCACAGAAATCATTATCAGCCAGGAAGGCGGCGATTTTCTGGAATGAAACTTTCTATCATCACATTCTCAGGCAGACACAACCTCTCTGATAACTACACAGAGTGGACAATTGCTAATGCATTGTACCAGTAAGAGCGGCAACTTCTGTTGGTCTGAATTTCAAATCGTCAGCAGATAAGCTTCTATGCTGTTAATTTTCCCCTTGGCCCTGCCTCGTCAAACCCCCAGGAATGTTCCTGTCGAAGAAAATGTCAGCTGGCCAGGAGCATGCGATGCAAGTTTAATGAAATGGCTGCTGTCTTTTCAGCTGCTTTTATGTGGCGGACTCTGAACAGGCCATAGCTGCTGGTCTGTATACGGGGGCTGGCGGACTTTATACAGGCTGTGCAAGGCCTGCTTCACAAGTCAACAACATCCGAAGTAAACGCGACAGATCCTCGAAGGGAGGGCCAATCACCCCAGCCATGCGGCCTTACCCAATCTAGCAGGTTTATGGTGGGTTTGCCATTGAACGCGTGAGACTTGTGCGGAGGAGGTTGGTAGCACAAACATAGCAGCAAACCCTACAGGACAGCAACTTCTCCCCACACCCCTCCTCCCACCACCTGTCCCCCCCCCCCCTCCCACCTGACCACCCATTCTCAAGGTGCCAACTCTCAGAAGGATACAGTTCCACTGGGATTGCCCACCTGCTGATACCTCACCCAGACGGCCATTCTCCACACCCGAGACCGCACAGCGAGTTACCCAACAATAAGCTTCACAGCAGGGTTCAGTCCTGCCCACACCTAGCATCCGTATGGGCTCACATTCCAACAAGAGTGACTGGACAGTGGCCAACCAAAGAAAACATTAGTGTTTATACCACGCACAAAATGCCCAATAGCCATCGCTGTGACTGCTGTCTGACCAGTGGTCATTAAGGGCAGCTCTTCCTAAGATCCAGTATATCCCTGCAGGCAAGTTGACGGAGGGTAGCGACGTGCATCTCCAGGCCTGTGCATCGCCCACCCAATCCCTTTCATCATCCCTTTAATAACATCAAAGTGCTGAACATGGACTAGCACAGGTTTATCTATGGTGCAATTGCCCACTTATGACAAAGAAACAGCCTCAGTCACATTGTGAAGTTATTCATGCTGCCTCGGCCCAGTTCTTTATTGAAAATATTAATACCTTTCACGAAAACTTAAAATAGATATGTAGCAATCAAACTGTCCTCTCTGCTGCAGACAATCTAGTGAAGTGGCCTCGTGTTGAATTTATATTGCACTGGGCTGTTAAAAGTTAGCGAGAATGCCTATAATTACACTGCCTACTGCAATGTTTTAACACTGAAGTGGTGTCTGTTGCATGCCTTAAAAGTGTACGGCAATCTACGGTTTCAGGTAGCTAAATCGTTGTAAAATTCTAGCAGTGCTCTTCACAGGGCCTGAAATACCCGCTGCATCATCGCTAGCTCAGGGAGTTCGGAAACAAGCCAGCAACTGGAGAGCAGGATGGCAAGGGAGCAGAGAACGGGAGTCAGCAGGAGCTTCCGGTCAACGAGGCCCAGCAATGCACTCCCCCAAATAATGCTTCAGAGGGGAGGTAGTCAGTGGGAGGTCTAAAAACAAGACATCCCAAGGGTGCAGAAGTGCATGTCATCTGTCAGAGTAACATGCTGCCTTAGAGCCCAGAGGAGCACTGGAGCCGTTCGGCAGATTGCTTTTCATTTGACTATACCGAAACGTTTCCAGGTCCAATTAAGTCAAACACACTGCGCAGTTAGACATAGAATTTTTATTTATTCGTTCATGGGATGTGGGCCTCGCTGGCTAGGCCAGCGTTTATTGCCCATCCTTAGAAGGTGGCGGTGAGCTGCCTTCTTGAACCGCTGCAGTCCACGGGGGGTAGGTACACCCACAGTGCTGTTAGGAAGGGAGTTCCAGGATTTTGACCCAGCGACAGTGAAGGAACGGCGATATAGTTCCAAGTCAGGATAGTGTGTGACTTGGACGGGAACTTGCAGGTGGAGGTGTTCCCAGTCATCTGCTGCCCTTGTCCTTCTAGTTGGTAGAGGTCGCGGGTTTGGAAGGTACTGTCTAAGGAGGCTTGGTGCGCTGGATTTTACAGTTGCCAAAGGTGTCAATTTGGCACATCGCATCTCTGAAGGAGCTATTCCTTTAGTCCATTTTCCCTGCCCTTTCCAATCTCCCACCACACCATCTCTTTATACGTTTTTCTTTTCAGATATTTGTCCAATTCCCTTTTAAAAGCGATTGATGAATTCTGCTTCTGTCACTATTTCTGGTGGGACATGGGATGTCCCATCAACCCTCTGCATGTAAAAACTTCTCCTAAGCTCTCTCTTCGTTTGTTTTATTGTGATCTTGAATTCCTGTCCTCCAGTTACCAACTCACTAAACAGTGGGAATCATTTTTCAAGTATCTCAGCAAAACCCCTCATAATTAACAAGGCAGCAAGAATATTTACACAGTGCCTTTAACAAAAGGAAAATGTTGCCTGGTTCTTCAGAGACACAAGGAAAAGAGACAAAATAAGCCAAAGAGGGTGAAAGTAGAAGCCAGATCTTTCAGGATTGAAGTTAGGAAACACGCAAAAGGTGGTAGACATTTGGAACTCTCTTCCACAAATGGCAATTGATCCCAGATCAATTGTTAATTTTAAAACTGAGGCTGATATATTTTTATTAACCAAAGGTATGGAGGAATATGGGGCAAAGGCAGATGTATGGAGCTACATTGCAAATCAGCCATGACCTCTTTGAATGGCCTGCAGAACAGGCTTAAGGGAGAAAATGGCTGACTCCTGTTCCTATGTTCCTGGGAGGTTGTTGTCAAAGAGATGGGTTTCAAGGAGAGCCTTAAAAGGAGAATGAAGAGGTGGAGCTGATTCAGGATGGAATTCGAGAGAAAGAGTCAGACTTGGTAGCTTGATGTATCGCTGTCAACAGTGAGCTGTGGGGGAGGGGCGGGGGGGGGGTGGGGGAGCACATAAGGCAGCAGAACCAGGCTGGGCCTCACTTACATTCTGCGAAGGACTCCTCTCCTGCACTGCCCTCCACCACCACCTCCCTGCACACCCGGCAAAAGCTCACTGGTTCTGGGAAATCAGCCAAGCTGATCTGCAAACGCGACATGAAGTCCTATAACATTGACCACAAGTCGTGGGAGTCAGTTGCCAGTGATCGCCAGAGCTGGCGGGCAGCTATAAAGACGGGGCTAAAGAGTGGCGAGTCGAAGAGACGAAGCAGTTGGCAGGGAAAAAGACAGAAGAAGTGCAAGGGGAGAGCCAACTGTGTAACAGCCCCGACAACCAATTTTATCTGCAGCGCCTGTGGAAGAGTCTGTCACTCTAGAATTGGCCTTTATAGCCACTCCAGGCGCTGCTTCACAAATCACTGACCACCTCCAGGAGACAAGGAGGCCAAAGAAGACGACGACTCCCACACTCTCTGCCTCAACCCATCCCATGCTACTCAAGACTTACCACTGATGCGCTCTTCGCCCCCTCCCCCACCGTGGTTTCCAGCCCCCCCCCCCCACCCCCACCCCGCAAAATGCCTTGGGATGTTTTGCTCCACTGAAGTTCCTGTGACAATCCAGCTTGTTGTAGCTGCACAAAAGTAACAGGTTATTCTTGACTGAGCAAATTCGAAGAAAGAAGGAAGGACTTGCATTTATTTAGCACCTTTCATGACCTCAGGATGTCACAAAGCGCTTTACAGTCAATGAAGTATTTTTTGAAGTGTATTCCCTGCTGCAATGTAGGAAACATGGCAGCCAAATGGAGCACAGCAAGCTCCCACAAACAGCAATGAGCTAATGACCAGGTAGGTTTTTTTTTAGAAGTGATGTTGGTCGAGGGATAGTATTGACAGGGCAGAAGGGAGAACTCACATGCTCTTCTTTGGAATGGTGCCACGGGATCTTTCAGATCCAGCTGAGATGGCAGATGGGGTCTCAGTTTCAGCGTCTCATCCGAAAAACGGCTACTTCAGAAAGTTTAAGAAGTTTAAACAGTGCACATCAGGTTTGACACTTTCGCGAGAACACGTGCCACTTGCCAAGGAAGGTTCCCATCCCCTTTCCTTCCATGGCTACTCATTGAATTGTGCGTATAGTTCCCCGACAGCCTTTTATACAAAGCAGGTATCTAAATTGTTTATTAAAACATCATTTATCATTCCACCACCCCCCCTCCCCACCGAGAGCGAGAGACAATAAACTCACTGATCAGAGAACTGTGGGAGTTTCTGTACCATCGGGAGAGTTCTGATGGATTTATGAGATGTCCTGGGTTTAGGAGAAAGTGAATGAGGCCTTTTAGGCTAGGCCGCAGTGCTGACAAGTCCCCCCCACTGCCTGGTGTCAGCATCTGTTTGCAACTCTTTTGTTGGATTGCTTGTTCAATAACTATTTACTCTTGTGCTGGCTACACAGTTAAGGGTCAAAATTCAAAAGACTCACATCAATGATGAGTCAAAGGCCTTCACAAATGGAGGACAAACAGACTAGCACAGTATGGGGCATAAACAGAGACTCCCAGCAGACAGAAAAGGGAAGGGAAAAAAAAATCACAACGACTTTAAACTATTGGTTAAAAAAATGATTAATTCGGGGATTGATTAATTCGGGGAATGATATTCTCAAGTTAAATTAACACGTTTTAGAGTTAAGCCCCTTTTAAAAAAAAAACATTAAATCCGAGATGATTTTCTTGTTTTAAGAATTTTCCTTCCAAATTTTCTCCACTCCTCTCGAGACGCTACCACCTCGCCTGGAATTTGACTCCACACGTCTGTGGAGTGCATCTGCTGGTAAGGACCAGCTGGGCCGAATGGCCTGTTTTTGAGCCTGCTGCACATTCTATGCAGTTGTGTGCGACTGTCAGATATCCCCAGTGTCTTGGTCAAGTGGCTATTCTTTGTGGATCAACCCAGACAGTGGGCTGTCGGCAGGCTATTTGACCACAAAGGCCATCGCAGCCAAACACAATCATGTTCTTAGCCAGAGTCTGCACACCTGCACTTTTGCAGTGTGGTCATTTTTTAAAAATTCATTCATGGGATTTGGGCGTCACTGGCTAGGCCAGCATTTATTGCCCATCCCGAATTGCCCTTGAACCACTGCAGTCCATTTGGACTTCGTAACAGTTAGATACAACTGAGTGGCTTGCTAGGCCATTTCAGAGGGCATGTAAGGGCTGTGGGTCTGGAGTCACATGTCGTGAACCAGATGGGTTTTTACAACAATCGACAATGGTTTCACGGCCATCATTTTTTTTAAAGCCAGATTTATTGAATTCAAATTCCACCTCTGCTGTGGTGGGATTTGAACCCATGTCCCCAATACCCTGGGTCTCTGGGTTACTAGTCCAGTGACAATACCACTACGCCATCGCCTTCCCTAAACATTGAAGTTACTTCCAATAATTCCGCTTCAAAACTCAATACAAGGTTGGGTGGGAGAGACACCAGCCATTGATATTCTCCTCCCTTGCCAGAACACTAACTCCTTCACTATAACTCAGCACAGAACAGGCATCAAACCAGAAATCACTTCTGGCCTTTCGATGGACAGGGATGAGATATTGATAATTCTTTTTTTTAAAAAATGCTTGCAACCTCCTCCCACAGTGGCATGCCCCGCAAAATTTTAATAATTTTAAAGAGAGAAAACTTACATTTCTAAAGCATCTTTTACAACCACCAGATATCTCAAATTGCTTTACAGTTACTTAAGTACCTTTTGAAGTGTAGTCACTGTTGTAATGTAGGAAACGAGACAGCCCAATTTGCACAGAGCAAACTCCCACAAACAGCAATGTGATAAATGATCAGATCATGTGCTTTTTGTGATGTTGATTGAGGGATAAATATTGGCCAGGACAAACTCCACTGCTCTTCTTTGTAAATGATCCCATGGTGCCATTTCATCCACTTGTGCAGGCAGATCAGGCCCCTCATCTTACAAAGGATGGTTCCTCCAACAGCATAGCACTCCCTCAGTATGACACAGGAGTATCAGCCCAGATTTTTGTGCTGAAGACCTGGAGTAGGACTTGAACCCTCAACCTTCTGATGGAGACAGGAAGTGTGCTACCCACTGAGCCATGGCTGATGCTTGCAGATAGCTCTGCTTTACAACTCTTTAACCAGGCAGGAAGTGGCCACTCAGACTTTGTCACCACATTTCCCCTCTAGGTTACGGCAATTAAACATTTGTTCGTCAGTCCTGGAGCACACAAGTTGTGCGGGGGATCCTTACAAGGCAAGAAATATAAATAAGATCGAAGTGATCCAAAAGCATGCTGCACAAATCAGTATGGGAAATACACCAGCGTCACATCCCTGATCAAAGATGTGAATGGGAATCACTGCAGCAAAAGGAGGGAGAATTGGTCATGTTCTATAAAATATCTGTGGGCCACGTCTGGTTTAGCTAGCGCGAACCACATTCATAATGTTGCTGGAATACAGATGTTAGTCGGTGATGCCGACACAACCAAAGCAGAAGCCGAAGCAGCAGGGATTTCTGGTCAGGCAAGCCAGAACACTCAGAATTAGCCCTCTCTGATCAGAGCTCCGGCCACCCACTTCAATGTGACAATTTAATTGTTCAGTGTATCAACCAACACCGGACATTGAAATCAAAGCTGCAACTCACTGATGAGAGCGCGAGAAAACGAGAGAGGGAGAGAGAGCGCGAGAGCGCGAAACAGAGAGGGAGAGAGAGCGCGAGAGCGCGAAACAGAGAGGGAGAGAGAGCGCGAGAGCGCGAAACAGAGAGGGAGAGAGAGCGCGAGAGCGCGAAACAGAGAGGGAGCGAGAGAGGGCGCGAGAGCGCGAAACAGAGAGGGAGCGAGAGAGGGCGCGAGAGCGCGAAACAGAGAGGGCGCGAGAGAGGGCGCGAGAGCGCGAAACAGAGAGGGCGCGAGAGAGGGCGCGAGAGAGGGCGCGAGAGAGGGCGCGAGAGAGGGCGAGAGGGCGAGAGAGGGCGAGAGAGGGCGAGAGAGGGCGCGAGAGGGCGCGAGAGGGCGCGAGAGGGCGCGAGAGGGCGCGAGAGGGCGCGAGAGGGCGCGAGAGGGCGCGAGAGGGCGCGAGAGGGCGAGAGAGGGCGCGAGAGGGCGCGAGAGGGCGA